>NW_019384863.1:550199-586100 GCF_000671375.1 Centruroides sculpturatus
TATATATATATAAATACCTTATTTACAGAAATATATATACAGTATATATGTACTTACCATACATATTTACCATGGAAACCATTACATGCAATATTTTTATCTGTTTTAATAAAAAAGAAAGGGAAAGGTTTTCAGTGACCCCCAACCCTTTCCTATGGTTGCCTTTTGGTTAGAACCCTGCCTCCAGCATCCCTGCTGCCTAATTGCTTCTTTTTGTTCCCCTAGATTTACTCACTGCCCATTGGGGTGCAGTAGAAACCGCTGGGGTAGCATTTCTGGAGATACTCCCTATAACACTGTTAATTTTTCCGTTTTATATGAATTCCATGTTGTACGAGTCACTTAAATTTTACAAATACATGTGCCCGGCTGTGAATGGCTCACATATTTGTAAAATCTAAGTGACCGTACAACATGGAATTCATATAAAACAGAAAAATCAACAGTGTTATAGGGGGGTCGACTGTAGTTACAGTCAAAAACGTTAGTTTTAAAATATTTTTTTATTATAAAAAAATACTTTTATATCATTAAAAATTTTAAAGTACATTACTTATTCTAATAATGTGAGAGATATATTATGATTTTACTCTACTATTCCATTTGTCAGCCTAGGAGTTTCTATCATTGTATAGTTTTTCACACCATCTTTCAACTACATAGACTATCTTTCCTTCAATTATATATCCTACACAATCTTTTCTATTTTATGTTAGCATTCTTCTTACATTGTTTTACATCTAAAGATAACCCATTATCTGGGTTAAAATTGTTCACATTTCTCCAAACTTCTACCATTGTTAGAGATATATTATTTGCTTTATTAAAAATTTGTCTAATATTTTGGTGATCATGACGTAGCAATTACTTTCTTGATATTTGAATATAGTGTAAAGTTGTATGCAATCTTTTTATACATATACTTTTAATATATATAATTGATCTTAAATCTAGGTGTTAAATACACTTTTTATTTTTATTATTATAAACTCTGAAGTGATTTTACATGGGGGGACCCAAAAACAACTGGATTTTTTGTATAAAAACTGTATTTATTAACTTTTTTACAAAATTCCTTCAGTTACCTTCAAAGTACTCTTCATTAGATGTGATGCACTTGTCAAGTCTTTTTCCCCACTGTTTGAAGCATCTCTGGAACTCTTCAACCTTGATATCATCCAGTGCCCTTAGTGAAGCTGTTTTTATCACCTGCATATCATCAAAACGCTTCCCTTTTAGATTTTTCTTCATTCTCGGAAACAGAAAAAAGTCACACAGGGCTAGGTCTGGTGAATACAGAGGGTGGGAAACAAGATGCCAAATAGTGAGTCACTCGTAATGCTGTGTGTGCGGGGACATTGTTGTGATAAAGGAACCAGTCACCTGATCGCCAAAGTTCTGGGCGTTTCCTTCGCACATTCTCTTGCAGACATCTTAACACTTTTTTGGTGGATTTTTTCAACGTTTTCATCATTTTAAGATGTTGAAGGACACCCAGAACTTTGCAGGCAGAACAAAATAACAGTAAGAGAAACACAACACTACACTCAAACGTAAACCTACAAACTGACGCTGTTTGCACAGCTGTTTCGTGAAGGTCTCTATTAACCTCATGTAACGGGAGAACTCTCTACTGCGTCTACGAATGGCAGTGCGCTCTTAGTTCGGTTTTTTTTGGGTCTCCCTTGTATTTATTTAAATTTCATTATTATAAAATATAGGCAAAGGTTAAAAAAAGCTGTAGATCTATACTAATATTATAAAGAGGTAATGTTTGTAAGTTTGGATGTAGCGGGTAATCTCCGAAACTACTCATCCGATTTCAAAAATTCTTTCACCAATATTTAGAATGGAACTTCAGGGTAGACATAGGCTGTATGTTATTCCGGTAAACATTCATATAAATTAAAAGATATCATCTAGGTTAAGGCTTTCATGTCCAACAGATGGCGCTACAAGTACAACGACCTAAGTTTGCTTTTCTGTGAGGATGAACTAAAGCAGATCATCTTCTATCTATCTATATGAATAAAAATGTAATGTTCGTTTGTTCCTACTGATTTCTTTGAAATTTTGACACTACATTGTATTCGAATACACACATGTTTTTATATAATATACATGTCGAAATTCCCCCCACTGGGGGGGAGATGGTTAGGATTAAGGCTTACCATAAAGAACTCTGCTTCTATTATACTATTTTAGATGTGGTTTTTTGTGTTTTTGATTGTGTTTTAATAGGGTACGTCAACAGAATGTACACTAAAAAGGGATTTTTCGATATTCCCCCCCACGGGGGAGAGGGACAGGATTAAGGCTTACCGTGAAGAACTTGGCTTCTATTATATTATTTTAGATACGGTTTTTTGCGTTTTTGATTGCATTTTAATAGGGTACGTCAAGAGAACATACACTAAGAAAAGATTTTTCGAAAAATTCCCCCATGGGGAAAGTGTTATACATTTATAATAGATACATTTTGAGCCACAACAACGCGTGGCAGGGTCTGCTAGTATGTTATATTTTTGTTTATTTGAATTTCAGTGCTATAGTATATATGTTAAGCTCAAAGAACGAAAATGCTCATTGAGTGAAAAAACAGCCACAACACATTGTGACTCAAAACTCAAAAAGACCACAAAGAGAAATTTGCACCATGACTTTCATGATATTTGACCACTATGCGTTGCGGTGATTAAGAAAAGCCATAACGTGTTCTGAACATTAGCTGATGCAACCATGATAGAGGGTGATATGACGCACAGTGGTTGGTAACTTTAAAATACTGGTTCTAGCCTTGAAACATTTTTATTTACAATTTTTAATGCTGAACAACATTAGTTCTACAAGTTTTCCTGGAAATTTAATTTTCATACTTGAAAAAGTTTCAAAGAAATAAAATGTATTGAGAAAAATACATATTTGGTTTTTTTTTGTTTGCTTAAAAGTGTTAAAGGTCAAACTACATGTATTAGTTGGTACTTGATGTACTCTACACGATGACAAAAAATCAGTTGCTAAAGTTAAAAACCACTGTGCGATGGATTTATTATGGTTAAAAGTCACCACAAGTTCTGGATGTTAACCACTCAACAGTGAAGGACAGATATATCTGTTAAATTCCTTTCGGGGTATCACCAAAAACTACTGCAAAAAAAAATTCATATAAAAAATGAATTATGTAACAATAAAAAAGACTTTTCTATACTAGACATAACTGTTTACAAAATCTTTTTCTGAAACGGTAATGAGAAAAAACACATGAAAAATACTTTAAAAATTTCCCACATTCATTCTCCACTGCTTTGGGGTAGCACCATACCTGACTATCCCACTGTTGAAAGGTTAACTAATAACAAGGTGATGATAAGAAAATAAAACTTTGTTTTTCATTATGATTTATTTATCTTCAATTATCTTATATAAGTAGGTAACAAAATTATTCACCATATACAGAAATGTAACTTGGTTACTTTTCAACAACATTTAATCATTCATGAAAATCTGTTGCTGTGCTCAAGATGTCAACATTTTCAAACAACTAATTTACTAAAAGTAATTACTTTGTCAGGAATTTTTATTAATAAATAAGTCTTTTTTATGAGAATCAAGAATATTGCAATGTTATTTATTTTTACAAAAACTATTACCATGATATTCGAGTTGCATTTTATGTTCTTTGAGCGACATTTGCATTTTTATCAATAAAGTATCTTTTACAGTGACATATTATAAACCTTACTTACTTCCAGATGTTAACATGGATGCTGAGCAAAGTGTTAATGAAGTTGATGGTATGTCCTGAATGTTAATAAAGTAACTGTCAGAAATTCTAAATTCATTACAAGCATAAGTTGATCAAGAAGACCTTCCTTGTTTCCTAACTGATGGAGACCTGATGGATTAATGCTCATAACAACAGCTAAAATATTTCTGTGAGCTGCATGTCCTCTATTAACATCAGGCACCCTAACTAAAGCATTCAAACCAATTTCAACTGCAAGAAATTTTGAGATGGATAGTGAAATCATTTTATGTTGAATAGACTGTATTTGGCATATTCTCTCTTAGCATTGTTGCTGTTCTTTCTTAAACAAAGCTTGCAAGAAACATTTGCACCAAATCCCTCATTCTTGTTGCTTTCTCCACAGATAACACGAACATATTCATGACACTCTGAACACTTGTGAGCAGCTCCTGCGGTTTCATTTCACTTTGTGGTCTTTTTGTCTTAGTCACAAAACATGGCTGTTTTTACAAGTGCCACAACGTGTTGTGGATGATTTAAAGTGACCACAATGCATTGTGGCTGTTTTTTCACTCAATGAGTGTTTTTGTTTTTTAAACCAGAGCTGTGGAGTCGGGAGTTGGAGTCGTGGAGTTTTGGTGTTTTAGCCAGAGTTGGAGTCGTCAAAAAATCTGCCGATTCCAACTCCTTTTTACTTACCAACTTGTTATGTATATAAAACGGAAAAGTATTGGAATTGTGTCAAATTTGACCCTCCAAGGTTTTTTTTTTTGCAAATCTACATGTTTGGAGACCTCCCGAACCCCTCAAAAAAGTCAATAAAAAGGGAAAAATTGTGTGTGTGTGTTGGCATCTAATTTGTTTAATTTCTTTATTTTCTGTTCTGAGATATTAAACAATATCTCAGAATGGGTAAAGTTTAAGAAACAAAATGTGGCACTATAGCTTGCGTATAAAGGGGCATTAATACTAATAANACTCGGAGAAAGAGCCTACATTGAGCTAAAATCTCCATATAAACACCATCGAAGCAGAAAAAAAAAAAAAAAAAAAAAAAAACAAAAAAAAAAAGAACTGGGGGGAGGAAAGGTTAGCGAAATACGTTTGTAAGGAAGGATTACTTCGGAAGACTAGCATGTAAATTTTAATTTTAAATCAATTTAAACGTAATTACAAGTGTGTAGAAGAAAGTTTAAAATTGTTTAAACTCATCAAAAAGGTATGTTTTTAAAATAACATGACCTTATATGTTTGTTTATTTATACTGTTGTAACTTGTGAACTTTTATTTTAGTTGGCTGAAGAGGGGCAAGAAATGCCCGAAACGTGTACAAACGAAACACGTATCAACTGAATAAAATTTAATTCTGTAATTTGCCAAATGTCTGTATAAATACGATAAATAATTTGTTTGGATTAAAAATTACTGTTTATTTACATCTAAAAGTTTTTCTATTAGCTTTTTTCTATTTCTTTTTAATAAACGATTCTTTCTTTGATTCGACCGATTAATATTTTCATTTTCTATATTTTCTAAATTTACTGTCGGTAGTGAAGTTTTCTTTAGTTTAGGTTTTGCCAATAAATCAGGGCTGTGGAGTCGGAGTCATGGAGTTTTGGTGTTTTAGCCGGAGTCTGAATCGGAGTCGTCAAAAAATCCGCCGACTCCGACTCCTTTTTACTTACCAACTTTTTATGTATATAAAACGGAAAAGTATTGGAATCGTGTCAAATTTGACCCTCCAAGTTTTTTTTTGCAAATCTACACGTTTTGATACCTCCCAAAACCCTCAAAAAGTCAATAAAAGGGGAAAAATTGTGTGTGTGTGTGTTGGCGTCTAATTTGTTTAATTTCTTTATTTTCTGTTTTGAGATATTAAACAATATCTCAGAATGGGTAAAGTTTAAGAAACGAAATGCGGCACTATAGCTTGCGTATAAAGTGGCATTAATACTATTAAATTTTGGTTCTTAAAGGTCGACAGGGTGAAGACATAAAAGGGGTCATGTGTCATATCTCTTAATGAATATTTTACTCGTTATTAGCGTTCAAAATTAATATATATATATAACTCGTCTCTAACCTCAAAGTAAGCTTTTTCTTTTCTTGTTATTTTATAATAGTACAGTAAAACCGTTAAGATGTTATCGCCTAAGATGTTAGAATGTGTCTGGGGACACGATTTTTAATTCAACCACTTTGACGCTTAATAACTAACTCCTGTGTTAAATCATCTGACTCGATTCTGACCACAGAAATTATTAGGCTTCAAACAGGGTAAACAAAATCATGCCCCCCCCCACACAGTCTAACATCCACACATATAGAAAAACCTCGAATCTTTTGCTTAATTAACTCGAAATTTCAAGGTGTTTTGAGTCCAAAAATGTAAAAATTTGGGAGGGGTAATTTTTTGACTGAGCGCTACACTTTGTTATGTATCCTCTGTTATATATAACAGCTGGAAAAGTAAAAATTATTGAATACATATTTATATATTACTTAGAGGAGTCTTTTAGCNTTGCTTTCTAATTCGTTTTAGGACCAAGTGTCCTCAGAAATTTCCAAAATTTACAACTTTTCGGTCACTCTCATTGAACTGGAAAATTTTCTATCTTTATTACATTAACTAGCTCAGGGATGGCGAACCTTTTTGAGTTTGCGTGCCAAGTAGTAAGCATATTAAGCATACTTTTCTTTAAAAATGTTTATGCGTGCAGAAGTTTTAGACTTCGAGTAACTATATTTAAATTTGGCCGAATGGCCGAGCGGTCAAAGTGGTTGCTATCGCTCCTGTAGACCCGAGGTCAAAACCCCAGAAAATTTTCAAGTGGGTATCCATTTGTGGCTACACGCCATATTTATGTTGTATGTAATTTCATTTTTTTTTCTTTTTTGCGTATATATCTCTCTACTTTCCCTCTTTATATCCATTCGTCTACCCTTCCTGGAATGTGCTCGTTTACACTTGCATTGGTATGTGGATGACTCACTCCAAAAACAGAAAAGAACGCAGGAGGGGAGAGGGCGAACACGTGTGTCGGGGGAGGAGAGTAGAGCTCGGAGGAGAGAGACGGAGGAGGAGTCGGGGGAGAGTACGTTCAGCGTCGTATCGGATAGACGACGACCCGGGAACTGGAAGAAAAAGAACGAACTTTGCGAGAAACAAGACGCATCAACCATTGCAAGGAGCACCAATTATCAAGTTTGGGTACCCTCTGACCTATCTCTTGTCTTCATCTTCCAAGCCTTCTGATAAACCTATTCTATTCAATACTAATATCTAGAAATAAGAAACTAGCATAATTTACGTAGTTTAAGGGATTAGTCGATCGGGCCGGACAGGAACTACACGCGCACTTTCCTGTCGCGTATTATATTATTCGGTGGTTCATTAAGGGTGTGTTTTATTCGGTGGATATGGTTATGTTGGTATCCTTTGTAACCTGCATCAACCTGGCGAGTAAATAAACTTATTGTATTTTTGGTTTATTTAATTTCGTTTTGTTTGTCTACTTCTCGCCCGTAGGTCTAACACATTCTTCACCACCCGGCTGTCCCATTGTGGACTTGCTAAATAAAAAAGCCCTCTTAGTACCCACAGGGCGAAAAGAGTTTTAAAAAGTTATATTTAAATAAATAAAATAATATACTGTAATTAGAGTAAATGTAAAGAACCTGATTGAAAATGATTATAAACCGAAATCATATAATTCGTTACGTGCCAGAT
This sequence comes from Centruroides sculpturatus, assembly GCF_000671375.1. NCBI lineage: Eukaryota > Metazoa > Arthropoda > Arachnida > Scorpiones > Buthidae > Centruroides > Centruroides sculpturatus. The sequence continues at coordinate 557,678 of NW_019384863.1, forward strand.
GATTTCTTCGACGTGCTACTTTGGGCAAGCGTGCCATAGGTTCGCCACCTCTGCCCTAGACCATCGCTGACGCGCAATTGACTGATTGCCCCTGGATGTCGGCTTCTTATAGAAACACAGCTTCCCTATCATCAAATGTCACGGCACGCCACTGTTTATTTGTATATGGCAACGCGACATATGGACGATCTGTCGAAGAGCGATGCCTCCCGGGAGATCTCTTTTAAAGAAATGGCTGTTATTTGAGTATTACAAACGTGAGAAAATCCGAAAAACTCCACGTGGCCAACCGGTTAGAAACCTTTTTGACTCGCAGAGCCCGTTTTAGAATCAATTTCTATGGCGGAGCCTCGTAGGCCTACCTTGTCATATAAGTTAAAATTAATGGTGTTTAGGAATTGGTTTGATTCGGGGAAGCCTAAGAGTACATTTAAATTCGGACATAACACAAAATAATGTATAAACGTTTAATGAGTTGCACTGTTTTTTATTTTAAATTTAACTTATGATAATTGCAGGCGAATGTCTGGTACTGCATTTAAGCGGTTTCTCTACAGTATTTTGTTTTGGTACCTGTATAGAGAGAGAGAGAATCCTGCTTCACAGAAATATTTAACCACTTCGAACTTTCCGCCATTAAAACACCACGTGATTGTATTTTCTCACGTGACTACCGGATGAACTGTTATTGGCTGATAGAAATTCGTCTTGGCGGCGGTTGCCGCAAAAGATAAAATTCAACCAATTTTTGTGGCACGAGAAAAGCGGCACAAAATCGACTTCTGTGGCGAGAAAAAGTGACGTCATCCTGCCGCTTTTCCTTGCCGGGTCGCATGTGTGCATCTGGCATTATGCGGATTCGTATATCGCGGCGAAAAAATTGATACCGTATTCGTATAAAGACGCTAAAAGAGACTCGTAAAACGCCATCGCCGACTCGTGTCGCGACAGGATTGGTCGAATCTGGACCAATAGTGGACGAGCAGCCGAACTACTTACACGCTACAGAGAGCTTAGGCGGGTAAGTTGAGTTTACTATCGTCTGTACAGTATATAAATCAGGTACTGTAAGTCTAATACAGTACTATAATTTTATACATTTCTTGTGAAAAAAACATTTCTTATTCAACGGCCATAAAAATTATTTCTATTAATGTCTCCAAAGTTCAACGAATTTTCCGCAGAAAAATAACTTATCAGAAAACGCGCCCGCCGTATGGTGCGCTGCTCCGCGAAAACAAGCTTAAGCAATGGCGTCGTCGAACGGTGCACACTCGGTAAGTAATCCTACAATTTTTTGTTTATAGCATAGTTTATACGGATTATTCCCAAAAAATTATACGTGTTTTGGAAGTGTTGAGTCAAATTAGCTAGAATCGATTGATTTTATGGAAGAAAACCTTTCAAACAGCCGTAGTCCGTAAACTGCACACGTGCCGGGCTGTGATTGGTTCATGTATTTAAGGATTCCTACAACGCGAAATTCTTATAAAGTGGAACGTATCTACCGCGTTATAGGGGGTGGACTGTACTTTTATTTCGTCATCCATAAAAATTTTTTATGATAAAAATAAAAAAATATGAAAATGTTGCGATACTTCTGATCAAGATAAACAGAAAAGCTGAGATGACGACAATACTTTGTAAAAAGTAAACGCCCTAGTTTAACTATAATTAACATTGACGCATCATACAGTATTTTTAATAGTAATTGTTAATTATTTATTGATTGGAAATAAATTATCGATTGCTTTAATAAACAACTTTCTGTTAGTAACGAAAAAGAATAGTATATTTTTGTTAACTTCTGAAACGTAACCCTATGTTTTAGATTAGTACTTTATTTCGTATAGCACGGAAGTTTTTCAGAACGTAACTACTGTGTATACGAGGGATACCTGTATTTTAAAACCATAGATCCCTCCACTACAATAAGCTTTACCTTGTAGACATTAAAGGGCTTTTTTTAAAGTCAAAAAAATGAAAAAAAGATACCTTCCATTTAAACACAAATAAGAAAAATGGTTAATTTATTATTTATTAATAATAAATTTAAAAAGTAACTTTTTCCAGCAAATTAATTAAATTAATAAGTAATTTCTTGTTTAGAAAATTTTCCATAAACGCCTGATAATCGATCGGTAATGAGTTCGGGCATTTCGGAAATGTTCTCATGAGCAAATGATACAGAAGACTTCCTTATTTGTTTGTTTCTAAATTCTTCTTCAGATTCCGATGATATACTTTCTGGTTTTAGATTCTACTTAAAAGCCTCCAATCCCATAATAGTATCTACTCCACCACGAACAGAATCACTACTGATAAACTGTGTATCGAGTTTTATCCTCCTCCTCTTCCTGTTCTTCGTTTTTATAGAAATATTTCAATATTTCTTCTTTTAGTTTCTCTTCATCTTCTTGCCCTATTTCTGCTCGAAATTCCTCCATTTCTTCAATAAAATTAAATATTTTAAGAATCTTACTATCCCAGATTTCGACATCTTTCTTTTCATTATCTTTATATTGTTCGGCGATTTTGTATTTTTCTTCTCTTCGCTTTTCCCCTTTCGTGTCAATGAACTTTTTAACCCCAAAGAATTCACGTTAGTTTCTAGTTGTTCCTTGTTCCAAGAATTTTTGTAAATAATCTAACTGTTGTTTCAGTTGCTGCCACTTCTGCTTTATCCTTAGCATCTATACCGATTTCTCCAAGTTACCTACACTTAATTTCCAGAATATAAACAGTTCTGTTCAATAATTCATACATTTTATCAATTTTATTTATAGAATTATTAAATTTTTTGGTACCTATTAAGATATGTTGAGCATCATTTTTAAAACGTTCGATTAGCATCTCTAACGTCTTGTTTTCTGTTTCTAGCTTCTCTATTTGAGATAAAGTATGATTTCCCAAAGCAAAAGATCTGTAATATTCTTTTTCGATTGAACGCCTTAGCGTAATCACCGTATTCAATTCTTTACAGTGTATTTTACAATTGGGTAATTTGATCCTTGACAGCTACTGACTCTTTTTTCTTAAAGACAACGGAGTTCCAAAAAGCACCACTACAAATCGTTTTATAAAAGCAGGTTTTCGGTCAATAATTTTTTAAGCTTTGAATAAATAGAAATATTCATCAGAAGCCAGTAACTACATCAGACCGAGCTAATCTGATTACAGCAACGAGTGATGACATTACAAATAAACTCTAAATTTGTAATTTAATACGTATCACTCTTCTAAATTTGTTTTAAACCATTGAAATAACAGGACGGTCCACGAGAGAAAGTCCAAATTATGACCTTAGAGATAAGAATACTGAACGCTGCCTTATTTCGTAATACGGCAAATGTCCAAATTCCACAGCCAATGTTTACATCTATTTATTTTACATTTTGTAAATTATATTCGGACATTATTTCGTTCAGATATCTCCATAAAGTGATTTTACTCTCCGTTAAATCAACTTATTCAATTCTCATCGTACAGTAAAAAATATAAAATTGAGTAATATGTTTGTTTATTATCTATTTTATCATTTTAAAAAAATAAATAGTGACTTAAAGTAATATCTTTTTAGTGAAAATTAATAAATATGAATTAAATCTAGTCTTTGACGATCGGAACTCTACCGGAATATTTTGTTTTCACTTTAAATTTGCCAGAGTTTAAACTACAAATATTATTTAAATTCGATTATATAAATTATACAAATAAAAAAATATACATATATAAATTATTTTTATAAGTAAATTTGAAAGTAGTATTTTAATAAAAGGTGGCCGTCAACAATAAGGTTCCGCCAAGTAGCTCGTGCGAGCCATGAGTTTTTAAATGGCCATGAAGTTTCTCTCGGTTTCGAATGTTTTTGTCGGTCGATCGAGTCTGAAAAAGTTGTTTTCGTCCGTCCTTTCAGATATGTGTTTAGGTAAAGAATGCAAAAAAATGGAAAATATGCGTCAGTTAACGACAAAATTTTATGACAACGAAGAGAAACCGCGATTCGATCGTAAAAATGCTTTAATCCTAACGAAATTTTCGAGATACGAATTCGAAAAACGTCGTCATCCAAATTTGTCCGAAGACGAACTTGTCCAAAATGTAAGTTGTTATTTTTAAAACGGAATCATTTAATTCGAACTCGCCCCTTTTATGGCGTAATTCGTGACGAAATTAATGATATCGTTCAGTGAAGTACGCGAAAAATTAGTCGACTAAACAATTTAAAATAAAGTTCAAATTCTTTTAAAAAACTTTATGATAATTTTTATATTTTATGGATCAATTATTTAGGAATTGTTTGTTGTGTTAGTTTCTGCATTATCAAATTGATACTCTGCTGTAATTTAATATTAGTTGTTTATTTTATGTAGATGTAATTTATTTAGTTTTTGTATCTTTATTACATAAAAACTTTTCAGATAATTAATGCGTAAGATATGAATTCCTATACACTAGACTCTTGCTAATCCTCTAAGGCTGGATTAGCAAGAGTCTAAGAGTGCCAGATTAGTGAGTTCTGGATTACTGAGTGTGTATAGATTTGTATTGACTTTTACCCTTTGATACTGATTCTTTTTGGAGGCGGACTGGTAAAGAATATGGCACATTGACGTGTAATACTCTGCACAAAATTCTGCACAAAATTGTGTGACAATGTTTGTATGAAATGGAAGTGCACTTATACTGTTTCACAGGCAGTTATACTGGAGGTATGCTGGATAATTGAGAGATCAGATTTGTGTACTGTAATGTAATACAATTTTGTGTTATAAAACAAATATATCAAATTTTAATTTTTATTATATCTATGTTAAACAAGCAAAAGCTTTTTGGACTTATAATTATTACAGGTACGTGAGTATTATTGTTTTTTTCATAAATACTGAGTTTATTGAAATTTTCTAAACTATTCCTCATTTATCTAATATTTTGTATGGCTGAATCATTTTCAAAAATTGAAAATATAATTCATTATAGAGTATGTTGAAATAATGATAAACTAATAATAAAACTGTTTTTCTACGAACATTTAATGATTATACCAAATTACTTTATAATCATCCTATATTTATACATAAGTTTCTAAACTCTTTTTTGTGAAAATGGTAACAAAATCATTTATAGGTTGTGTGAAACATGTTGACTCAAAAAGCGAGAATTGTGTAGTTTCTGCATGAGTGGATTAATGTATATGAAAATACTGACAAACTTCATTCAGAAATTCATGAATCCTGCTCCCACCAGAACCAATATGAGGTTCCAAATGAGATCTGAACACACTAAATTTTATTTAAAAACTTCACTTGTGAATAGAATTTCATAAGATAACATCTATTTTTTTTTTCTTTGCATTGTGTTTAAGTGTTGGACGACCTGAGTTCACATGTCAAACTGAGAAAACAAACTTTGCCTTGGGTGTTTGTGTAAATAGGATGAAATTACAACAAAGGAGAAGTGCTATAAAATATTTTGATTAATAAATAACTATCATGAGATGTCTTATAGAAATTTTTGACAAGAGAGAAAATAAAACTTACAGAAATATGAGCAAAAGTTCCAAGGTTCATTTAAACATCCTGTTGTCCCAGATCCAGATGAAGTGTCAGGTTAACATTGAGATTTGACCTGTTTTGCACCCCAATTGGGTCTAGTTCCACCTGGAGACAAAAAAGGAAACCAGTTGGGGAGGAAAGAAAAGGATTCTGGACCAATTAAATTGTTCGGTTTGCAGATAAACCTGCATCTCAAAGTCATGTTGCACTTCTCCAACCATTTGTTTAAAACTGCGCTTCTCTAATCTTTCATCTCAAACCACTCTTTTTCAACCATTCTTCTCGAACTGTGTATCATTGATATATTTCTATTCACTTGCATCAATCAACTCCAGCATGACTTTATTGCCAAGAGACTTGGAAGTTAAAATAGTGAGCTGCCATATGACAGTGTTCAATATTCCAAGAATAAAGTGATCCCTTTTAGCTACCTTATCAGCCACATCATCCTGGGCCTGATGCTATCTGAATATTGCAGAGAAGCAATATTCAATTTATAAACTGTTGACCTCAAGACCAACAATGTCTTCTTCAGATGATCAGCAGGAGTTGAGGAATTAAATTTAACTATGTAAGCCACAATTTTTGTAACAATAAATGGGGATTTGTAAAGATGTTTACAGTCTAAATCCATTGGCACCTACAAACATAGTTTATATATCCACAGACTCTTCCTGGGTTCAACTTCCTGGTGAATTAGGTATCGGGTGGCAACATTTGCTGTATATCCTTACGCCAATATCAGACTGTTAGTTAACAAATTACACAAATGAGTAGTGTGTACAATGCTGCATGTCCCAAGAGACCAAATGAAATGGCTTAATGTGTAGAGAGTGCAAATAATACAGTCGTTTATCATCGACCAAGAGACTAGGTCGGGAACTCTTTATGCTACAACTAACTGTATGAAAGATCTCCATTACAAACTCATTAAATATGTAACATAAACTGGAGGAGGAGAATTATGTCACTTGCCAAGCAATGTGCCATGATCTCTTGGAGGCTGTGGAACAGGTGGATTTGATGATCCCATTTAAGTTAATTCATTAAAAGATTCACAATGATTCTTCTTTGGTGGACCCAAGAACGTTTCACACAAACTACAAACAAGCTCTCTTGTACCATTTTTGCAAAAATTTATAGAGACTTTATAATTACTGTATGACAAATATAAATATGATTTAAAAAACTGCATATTCAACTAAATAATGTCAAATAATTATAGGTAAGAAAATCAAATACAAAAGTAAATGTTTGAATATGGCTTCCAGTAATTCTAAATGTAAGCTATCCATCAAATGAATATTTGTTAGAAGGTATAAAAACAGACTTAAAAGTGATATATAAATCTTTCATATTTGTAACTTCTATTCTGAAAAGGCTATTTATTTTATCTGAGTTTATGATTATCCATTGTTTCATATTACCTCAAATAATCAGGGTCTACTGTATTAGCAAACTTTACTTCAAAGTAGAAATTTTATATATATAAAACAATTTGAAATAGAAAAATAATGCTTATGTAAATTTATCATGAAATGTGCATATTTTAAAATAATTTATGTTCTGAATAGCATGGCTGTGGAGTTTGCCTATATTTAAATATAAATCTAAAAAGTAGTCTGATAATTTACCTTGTAGTTATGAAATATCTGGTATCAACTATCATTTTAGTAGGTTTAGTATTATTAAGCATATTGAGTTCTGTTACGAAGGCATCAAATATTTAAAAAGAGAGGAGTTAGAAGTTTTGTAAACTGAACACCATAGCCTTGCCAAATAGCACTGTAATTTAAATCAGAATGATTAAATATCAATAACAAGTATTAAATAAACAAGTTTATCAGTTGATTAAAGAAACTTAGAAAATATATTTATATGTAAATATAGTGACTATTATAATAGGCTATTGATTTTAGTTGGAGGTCAAAGGTATCCAATTTTTGCAACTAGAATATGTACTAAAACACTTATCTTTATTCTTCTAATATATCTCATAAATTATAAAGGGATTTATATAATTAGAATACATTTTACCCAGATATATACATTATAATTCAAAATGCACCTTCCAGATGAAGAATAATATTGTAATGATTTTGTGATAATCTTTTCAATTATACTTTAAGGAAGTAATTGTTGCTTGTAGAATATATATTTGTTGTTGTGTATGCTTTAGTGTAATTACTATTATTTCTTCAGTAAAACAAGACTGAAGAAATTGAATGTCAACAAATGTTATGAAAATGCTTCGGTTAAAATAATAAATCACTTCTCCAATGCTATAGCATTGGAGAAATTTTTTATTATTTTATACCTATTTAATACACTGACAACTTTGGATTCATATTTTTTCAAAGTTAAAAGTAATTTGTCCATTTTAAAAAATGTATTCGGTTTTGTATATAGAAATAAACATCATAATATTAATTGGACATTCCTCCAGTGGACTATAGTTCATTTTAACTTGTATGTCATCTGTTATGCATATTGTCATATCAAATAAAATTATTGTTCCTTTTTTTTTTTAATTTTGTATTCCAGTTGCAATTGCAGTTTGATTTTACTCAATTAAACCTGACAACTGATTAAAACAATTGAAAATATTTGTTTTGCTTATTAAAGTATCTTTCTCCTTGCTAGATTTTGGTGTTAGTGTTTGTTTATTCAGCTTTGCATACATTATTTTAGTACTAAGATTTAATCGTTCAAATAATTTTGTAGATGATATATGTTTAGTTTGTTCATAAATTAACAATTTGATTTATGACTGATATAATTTTAATTTTATTTGTATTGGAACTGAAAATTTTTTAAAATTCTGCAATTATGTTCGAAAAGCATTTTACATTTTTGGAGTTGTTAAAAAATCATAAATTATTAATAATAATTAAGTAATATTTTTAATACTGTAACTTATTTCTTTCTCACTATAATAATAAATATATAAAATAATTTTACAATTTATATGAAGATATCTATGCTTAATTTTAAAAAATTATATGTTATTTTAAATATAAATAAATTTTATATTATTATCTTCTTGATTTCAGTTAGAAGAAAGAGGTTCAGATTATAAAACACTACTTCATCATCATGAGATTCACAAAAGGAATCAAGAAATTGTTGCAGATACACTTCAGTATGTAGTTCAGTAGTTTATTTAATTCTCCTAAAATTTAATTAATGTAAATGTTATAAATGCATCATTAAAATAAGTATTACATATATAATAATTGTTTAATTTCAAGGAACGCAAAAATAAACTTGGATTATTAAAAATACATAATGAAATAACCAAAAATTTATGGCACGTTACAATCTTTTATAATTAGTATGAAGGGAAAAAATTTTATTTCTATTAAATAAAAAATTTAATAAATGCAATGTCCAAATAAAAATATGAAAAATTAGAAAGGAATTTATAATTTTTTCATCAATAGTTCAGTTTAATTAATCATTAATTAATTAGTTCCACTTCTGAAATAGTTGTCATCTTGCAAATTTTTCTTATGATTTTTGGCAATTTCTATTCAAATTGATTTGTAGTTGGATTAATAAAGATTTGCTTTGTATTTGCTTCAGACCAATTAAAAACTGACTGTTTTTATTTATTTATTAAATCAGGCTTATAGACAATTATAGAAAAAGAAACATTTTTTAAAGTGCTCCTAATGTTATTCATTGCAAAATTACTTGAAAAGTTTCAAGAATTGGTGAAAATTTAGGGCCAAACAAACAAAATCGGAAATGAGTAACAATTAATGCTGTATTGCTGCATCAAAAGAATGCAAAAAGAATTTATTGATTATTGAAACAAGCAATACAGTCAAAAGAATAATGATGTTAGATTGAAGTAATGCTTACAGAATTGTTTATATGAATGAAGAATGTATGGGAATTATCTACCAACTAATATAAAATGCAATTCTGTAGATATAAAAGCTCAAAATTGCTTAATTGTAATTAAAATTGTTGGTTGTTGCATTAATTTAGTTTTAACAATGTTAAATAAATAAAAATTGCCATTTTTATTTGAAAATTTTATTGTTTCTAAAAATTTTTATAAATGTAACAACTACAGTATTTTAGGACGGAAGAGTATTAAATAACTATTTTTTAAAAATTTTTAAAATTAATTTTATGTTTGATATATTAGTCAATTCTTTTTCTTACAGGAAAAATGGTTTTCAAACCAAAATAGTAAACAGGTTTGAATATAATGATGATAATATCAAATGGGCTGATGTTATATTTACTACTGGTGGTGATGGTACATTTCTAATGGCTGCTAGCAAAATACATACTAGAGAGAAACCAGTGATTGGTATAAACAGTGATCCATCACGGTATGTTCTTAAATTTTTATTTTAATTTATAGTAATGCATGCGGGGTATTGCATGTTTGCCCCTTTTGTTTTTGTCTGTCCATACCATTATACATCAACAGGGACTCATCACTTCTTAGCTCTTTAGGATACCTGTGCCTTCCAAAGAAGTATACGGATGATTTTCCTCAAGCTATCGAAAAATTGAAAAGTGGAAACTTTAAGTATGCATCATCTTAATGATTTTTTTAAAATTAAAATTTAATATAAATATTAACAAATATATATTTTGATTCCTTGTATACGTAATTTGTGTTTTACTATAAAATTTATTTGCTTCTTAAATTTGCTTAGGATGTAATTATAGAACTTTCATACAGTCAAACTTTGTTATAATGAGCATTAAGGAACTGACAAGATTTTCTTGTTATAACTAGAGCCAAAAATTTTCACTTTTGGTGAATTTCTCAGCTATATTCGCCTGGAATGACCATCTTTCAACTAGTACTAATTTAAAAATTTGGTCTCAATATCAATAAATTTTTTTGGCGAAAATCGGTGATTTTAACCCTATACCCTAACTGGCATTTTGGCAATAGGTGACAAAATCGTCAATTTCCCATGTGCTTCGTGCAAAAATGCCTAGAAAACAGTCAATTGAGTTTAAAATTGATTCCGTGATTAAGGAATTAGGTGGCAATATATTTCACCGTACCAAAAAAACAATTCTCTGTGTTAAGTGCTCTACACACGTCAACTATGAACGTGATACAATTAAGAAATGACTTTTGCAAAACAGTGTGAAACACAAGAAACATAACATGCTATAGTCACAAATACTGTTGTTTGAAAATGGAAGCGATTTTGATAAAGAAATGGTTGAAGCATTCACCAGTGCAGATATTCTGCTTGAAAAATCAAATAGCGAAAAACTGAGATTGTTTCTTGAGAAATATATGAAGAAGCCAATCAAAAGGGTTCCAGGTATTTTTTTATTCTAATTAGTTTTTTAATGAAATGTTTATTTTATTGAAATTGATGCTGCTGTTTGCGATTGTGCTCATAATTTAGCTGAAATGTGATTTTATTTGAAGTCTCATTGCATTATTTATTTTTTTTAGCACTGCAGGCACATCAAAAAACTATCTTCAACTCAGTAACAGAAAAAATTAAGGATGAAATTAATGGACATGATGTCTATTTCATTGTTGACAAAACTAGTGACAAAATGCAAAGTAAAGTGGTCAACATGATTGTAGGAAAATTGAATGGCAAATTGAAAAGCAAAATCAATGTTAATTGATGTGACATTTCACTCAACGTGTCTAGAAAATTGTGTCCAAATGATTTAAAATATTCAAAACTGAAGTTAATGGTGACAGATTGAGCAAAATACATGATGAATACAGTAAGTGAGATTAAGAAAAATTCATTGATTTTTCCAAATGTGCATCACGTCACGTGTCTTGCTCATGCCTTACATAATGCTGCATTTAGGATTCAGAATGAGTACAAATTAACAAATTCGCTTATATCAGAAATGAAGAAGTTTTTTTGTGAAGTCAAGAGAAAGATAAAATTATTTTAAGAATGCAACTGGAGTTAGTAATCTTCCTCCAGAACCAATTGTCACTCGCTGGGGGTCATGGTTAAATGCTGCAAAGTACTATGTCGATAATTTTGATACTGTTGAGTGCTACATTTTGAACTATAAACAAAAAATCTCATTCAAATGCTAGAAATGTTTTGGTGAAACTATTGCAAGAGAAGGAAATTAACCTCAAGAAAGAATTATTTGATCTCCATAATCTCATCAAGCTACCAAATATTATAATATCACTGGAAGAACAAGGACTCAGTGTAACTAAAAAGCCAAACTAATTGAAAATGCAAAAGAAATTGTTTCTGGTTATACCATATTTTCTCAAAAATTGGAAAACGTTTTGTCAAGTAATCCTGATCTTATCAGATTTATGTTTTTTTTTATATGAATTTAAGTGATAAAGTTAATAGCGAATACGCTCCTTTAGTTGCAGTCGACGTTGAACGTTCGTTCTTATTATATTCATTGATATTGAGCAATCGACATCATAGTTTAAGTGAGGATTATTTGAAATATCTAAGTGTAATTCATTTTAACTCATTTTTGAAATAAATAACTGGAATTTTTTTTAGCAATTTAAGGCAAAAAATTATTTTTTTTTTTTTGCCGTGATTTAGGCCCAAAAACTGGCGAAAACTTTCGGCTCTAGCTATAACCATTACTTCTTAATCTGCAAAGAGCAGTAATGTAACTATGAGGAGAATGGGCATCTGCCTTGGGCACAAACATGTAGGGAGCTCCCTGCAGGTGGAAAAATTTGTAGCTACACCACTGATGATTAGTAAAATATATTTTTTAATTTTTATTCTAAATAAGTTGATTAAAAAACTATAATGTAAATACATTTTATAACTATTAATAAAAATATAGTATAAATTATAATTAATATTAAACGATTTGCTTTTTTGTAATTAAAGATAATACTAATTAATGATAATCCCGATTTCAGTTAATCTTTTTATGTACAGATCTTAAAATTGATTATTGCTTTATTTTTCCATAATGTCAAAACTGTCTAAAATGACAAAGAAAATTTTCTATACATGCCAATGTTTTCAGCACCATGTTCTAACTCGTGAATAATTTTCTACTTTTTCATAAACTGAGAGAGATTTTTTTTAGTCATCAACATATTTCTCATAGAAGGGTTCATTTCTAACTAGAGTATACAGTAATTTTACAATCATAATGATGATTAGGTAAATTGGCAGAGTGGGGCTAGAAGCTAGTCAAAAAAGAGGGGGACAGTCTCTAAAAAAAAAGATAAGTGATAAATAGGTAGTAATTAGTTTTACAACCTGTAAAACTAATTACTACCTATTAAAACTCATTATTCAGTGGTCATAAACTAAGGTTGTAAAACTAAATATTCAGTGGTCATAAACTAAGGTTGTAAAACTAAATATTCAGTGGTCATAAAACTAAGTAACCCTTTCAGTTTTATCTCTTCCAAGAATTTGGTATCACATTTCTTACTGCTTGAACAATTAAGAATATTTGTGTGTTTGCATAGCAACCATAAATTTGCTAGATATATCCATTAAGTATGCTTGTTATAATCATGAGAAAATCCATGAAAATATGCATAAATTAAAATTGTTATGCATTTTGCTCATTATATCTGTGTTCGTTATAACTGAGTTTAACTGTATTAATAAATATAGATTTATAAGGGAATTCTATTAGTACTAGTTGTATCTGGCAAAATATTTGCTGTAAAAAATTGTTAAATTACAAATAAATAGGAAAATAATGTAGATAAATTTATTTACATAAAAGTTATTAATATAATATATGAAATTTCTTTGTGTACAACAGTTTTTGTGTAAATTAGGTCTTCATTTTTGCATTCAAGTTGATGACACGTCATTGAACATAGCTTCTTTTTCTCTCTCATCTATCTGTAAGAGTTATTTGCTTAGGCATTTTCTGACCAAAATTTAATTTACAATAATATTTCCATTAATAACATANCATGACAAAATTTAATTTACAATAATCTTTCTGTTAATAACAAAATTAAAAATTAATTTGGAATAAATTAATGAAATAATGTCAACTCAAAGTTATTTTCAAAAGCATTTTTATACTGGACAGAGGTAAGTTAAATAGATGGAATGGTAGCAGAATGGAATGCCACTACAAGAAGAAAAATTGGATATATTTTTGCTTCTATTAATAATTATTTGAAATGAAATTATACAGTAAAACAGATGTAAATCTGGATACAAGAGGAGCAGTGGTGCGTGCAGCCAGGGGATTGCAAGATAGCAATTGAACCTCCCACTACTAATAATCATTTTAACAGTTGAAATTTATTTATATGTAAAGTATAAAAGTAAACTAAAGCTAATCTCATACAATATTTCCATGAAAAAATCCCATTGTATGCCTCATATGCAAAAGTCACTTGTGTTTTGAATTTTTGAAACATGTCCTACTTTGCCTAAGAAGACTTCATACACAAGAGCATCATCCTATGTGTACTAGCTTATCTTTGCTTAAAAGAGTACTACGCTGTTGTGTTAATGTAAATTAAATGTAGATATACTGATATAGTAACTATTCAGTGATATTTCTGTAGTAACTGTTGTTAAAAATATGTAATAATAAAACTGTTATTAAAAAGAAATGCATTTTCTTTTACTATAATGTTAAGAAATTAGTTGAACCTTAATTTGTTAAATATTTTTGCGTGTATATTTAAGAATGATTTTGTTAAATATTTGTTTATTTTAAAATATTTAATTTTTTAAAATTTAGATGGAAATGGCGACAACGCATAAGAGTCACACTTATAAGTGAACATGCAAAAGATCCTCCAATTGAATTGCATGATCAACAGTTGCAGTATCCTGAGTACAGATTTTTAGACTGCTGGCAAGAACAACCACCACGAAAATCAGAAATATCTGATCATCAGAAAGTAAAAGTTGAACATGTTTTGCCTGTTAGGGCTCTTAATGAAGTTTTTATTGGTGAAACTTTATCATCAAGGTATAGTAATTAACAGAGAAATTTTGTTTACAAGTTTTCGAAACAAAATATAAATTTGCATTTCATTTGTTAACTGTTTTTCAAATTATAAAATATACCATTTTTACATTTGATAATTTGTTCTATTCTGTTGTATTTTTTGCTTTATAAAATACTCTTCCAAAAATGTGGTTTTTGCAAATCCTTAGACTAGTAGTTCCTGACTGGTGTACTGTGGCAAACCAGTTAGCAAATAATTAGACCAGTAGTTCTTATCTTAGATTTTGTAAAAATGAGAGTCTAATGCCTCTTAATGCAAGATGAAGTTCCTTTAATGATAAACTAGTTTATATGTAGAATTCATTTTGTGAAATTTTGTTTGTAGACATGAACTCATTATAAGTTATTTTGTAAGATCTTTTATATATATGTATTTTGTTTATTTGTTAACACCAGTGCTCAAAATTTAAGCATTTGTTGCTTAAATTTTGATCACTGGTGTTATTTACTTTTATTGGAATTTTGTCTAAATTTCTCAAAAGAATTTTTTCTACATAAACTTTGTTAAATTATGAATGAATCTTACATGTCATTATCTTACAATAAAGGAAATATGTTAATTACTGAGCTTAATCAAACTTTATGTTTTAGGAGTTTCTCTTCCTTTCTAAGAATATATTATAATATACCAGATATGACAAACTAAGCTATTTAGACAGTCCAATGTGGTTAGCAAAACTCTTCAAATAAAATCATGATTTTATTTATATTAAATTGAATTCTGATATGATGGATAAATAAAAATGTATATGCATTTTGTTTTGAGACCATACATATTTTATTTTTTTTCTGATAACAGTTTTATAATGATGTATTCCGAGACCGTATCTTCTTTTATTTGTTTTTTTCTTCATGACTAGGTGTATTAATAGACATAAGGCGTTTTTACATCATCTTTATTCTGAATCTTCTATAGGCCGATATGTGTTTCAGGCAAAGGTCCCTCATCCATTGATTACACAATAAGACGTATTATAAATTTCTTACATTACAAATGTTTTATCATAATAAGTTATGACATACCATGACATCTGGGATTTTCTTTGTGTTGTTTTGATACTTATACATTTTGTTTAAAAATTATGAAATAATGAAAAGTCAAACCAATAACATCAACAAAAGCTTGATTGTAAAAATCCATGATAATTGGTTAAAATTATTGTAATACTATTTATAATGCTATCAACGAAAACAGTTATGATAATAATGCTAATGGTAATTAGAATGTTTCAATAATAATTAAAAAAAAGATTGATTTATAGTATATTGTTTTTAAAAAAATGTTAATATGCCAACGAGATTAAAAAAGATCCTGTTAAGACAGATGTCAAGAGTATATGCTGGAAGATGCTAGATGTCAAACCATAAAACCTTCACTGTAATAGTAATTTAAATCATAAATGTATTTTAAACTGCAATGATATTTTTAACAATTTTAACTGTAAATAGGTAATTTTAAACAAAATGTATAAGTATCAAAACAACACAAAGAAAATCCCGAATGTCATGGTATGTCATAACTTATTATGATAAAACATTTGTAAAGTAAGAAATTTATAATATGTCGTATTGTGTAGCTGACAGATGAGGGGCCTTTGCCTGAAATGAATATTGGCCTGTAGAAGATTCAGATTAAAAGTGATGTAAAAATGCCTTATGTCTATTATTACACCTAGTTGTGAAGAAAAAACAATTTTATAATGATTGTTTACATTGTAAATGTGTGCTGTCAAGATTATTTTATTATTGTTGTTTTCTGGAAATATAATTTTCCAGAAAACAACAATAATAAAATAATCTTGACATTGTAATCTTGTATTTTTTTTTTAACTTAGTGGTTCAGTTTTAGTTTAAACTTTGTCATGCAGTGATGCATGTTATGGTTTGTACAGTTTTAATTCAAACATCAAGTAGGTTGGTTGTTTTACTTTGTCTTTCAAATGTCAACTACTACTACTCACAAGTCAGTTATAATCAAGCAATATAGGTAATTATTTTTAATTTCTATTCAGAAAGAGTTATTGCCATTGAATCATATATAAGTAACAAACATAATTTACTTTATTGATTTTAGATCTAAAAACTTGGAAAATTATATTTAAATTTTACCATGGCATCAACGAGAAAAAACAAAGATATGAGCAGGAAGATAAATGTTGCAAGAGAAAGAGGGAAGAAAATTTTGCGAATGCAAATTTTCTTCCCATTTCATTTTATTGCAAATAATATGCAAATTTTGCAGATTATTTGAAAAACTACAAATACAAATTATAGTTAACAATTTATGTTGTCATTATAAAACATCATTCATAATTTTCGACTTGGTATCCAACAATTCAAATTACAAATGAAAAACCTTAAATATTTAAAATTTGGTATTCTTCAACAGCAAAAGCTCTTATATTTTAGTAATGAAGCATATACTGCCTCTAAAGCCAGTTTTTGATAGTTTGAAATATTGCATGATTTAATCATCCATATGGCAAAGGAGAATTTATTTAAAAATTTTGGAAGAAGTGATAATTTTAGATCCAAAAGAAACACAACTTCAATTAATTATAAATGCTATTTAAAAATGATTCATGCAAAAATTTCCTGTGCAATTAACATATCTGAGAATATTTTGCACTACTCTATGGCAATGTTCCCTATAATTTTTTTTGTAGATGAGTGGAACATATACTTCTCTGAGCAAAAAAAATTTTTGCTGAGCAGATTCTGAGCAAAAAATTTTTCTGAGCATATATATATAAAATCTTATTTTTTCCTATAAAAATTAAAATAATGAATTATAGAGATTAAAATTTATTTTAAAACATACTTTTATATGAAATATTATCTTTTGTCAATGATTTAATGTATTTAATCAAAATATACACAACAACAATCATGTTGCAGACAGAGTGAGAAATAAGTAAACAATAATTCAAATCAGTGTGCATGCTCACCTGCGCGGCACATAAATTCTCGTGCGCGGCAACAATTTGAGCAGTGTGCGGCCACGCAACTGCGCAGCTTAGAGGGAACATTGCACTATGAAAGAAATGCTTTGAAGATGTTAATTTGTAAAAATTGTTAAAATATTTTTTTGTTAAGCCATGAAATGGGAAAAAATTTTCATTAACAAAAAAGAACAAATCAATCTGTTTAATATAAACATAATACACAACAATTGTTATAACAACTTAAACAATATTTCATTTATGTTAATTTTAAGAGAAATTTTTAAGATTAAACATTGTAGTGTTTTTAGTTTGATTTTGCATTGGAATTCAATTATTCATTTGAAAGAGAAGGAACCACAAAGCACATTCAAGAAATTTAACAACTTTTTAATATTTTATTAGTACTTTTGCTTAATTGATTATATTAAAATAGCATTGTTATTATTAAGAAAAAGTAGTTGAATAAAGTTTAAAAAATTAAAAAAAAAACTTTAAGAATTTTTATACAAAATTAAAAATTTTTATTAAGGGAGGATATGAAATTTATATAGACTCATTTTTAAGCTTTTTGTAGTTTTTCAGTGTCTCATGAAAATTATTTCTGACTTCTAATATTTTTTTTCAAGTATTAATAGACTGATATAAATGAAATGTATGGCATTAGGAAGTAGTGTGTGACATATCAGCCAAGCTATTACTATAATTATCATTTAAGTTAAAAATAGAAAATTTTTCAGCAATGCTTATAAATTGGAAACAAACTTGTTTCATGCATAATGTGCTTCATTCTTTAACTTTGATCAATGAAAACAAAAAAAAATTAATAAATAAATTAGGTCAAGATCATAACTGTAGTCATTAATTGCTATGGTGCTATATTGTAAATTCCTTTATATATAAATTTATTTAAATTTTCAGCTAAAAATTTAATTTTGTAAATTTAAGAATAGTTAATCAACATAAATATTAAAATTTTTCTGTTTTTTCTGCAAAATGCCTATGATAATTTTTATTTTTACATGAACTTCTACATAAGAAATAATTTTCTTTTCAAATAAGAAAACAGATTTAATTATCATATTTTATATTTTTTTTATGTAATATTTTCTTATACTCTTTGCATATATAAAATATTTGATACTTAATTTTCACTTTTAATTACTGTTTTAAAATATTTCTAATAATAAATGGTGTTACATAAAAAAATATTACAAAGGCTAATGTCTTTGTAATATTTTTTTTATTCTGAATATATTAAGAATTTTTTATTTTTTATTCCTCAAATTCTGAACTAATAAAAACATATAAAATAGTTTTATTTTTCATTTTGATGCATTATATTAATTTTATAATAAAGTATTATATATCATAAATTTATGTTGATGTTTTTAGAGTATCATATTATGAATTATCAGTAGATAATTCTCTTCCAAGCAAACAGAAAAGTTCAGGAATGACTATTTGTACTGGAACTGGATCAACATCTTGGTCATTCAATATTAACAAAGTAACACCTCGGTGTGTTCATCAACTTTTGCAAATTGGTAAGTTATCATTTTGAATTTTACCTAAATTTACAAACTTATACATTTTAAAATTAATTTGAAATTTTTGTTAATACTTTACTTTCATTATTTTTCTAGAAGTTTTAAATTTAAAATTTTTAAATTCATTATGATTTCAAATATTTTAAGTTTTAATATAATTTGTATATTTTTTGTTATTGTTATTATTTTTAAAAAGCAAATTGTGTATTATGATGCATGATGAAAACTATATTTGTTTAGAGTGAAGCATTGAAAATCTGGACTAATTGTGACCAGAACCTATTCAGGTTTTCAAATATATGTGTAAATTAGAATTTTAAGTTCTATAAACTCCCAATACACTGTAATTGAAGTTTAAGTGTTTTAATTTCAAGCCAGAATTTTACAAGGAGTGTAGAAATACAAAGATTCAAATATAATTTACAGTTTATTTAAATGAAAGATAAACCAGCATGGAGCTGCTCAACTTTCCTGGCAACACCAAAATTTTAAATGTTACCATCTGACTCTATGGGAGATACACAGGACTCCCATTATCTCCCATAACCACCAAAACTTAATAGCATCAATTCCTGCAAACAAACAAACCTCGTTGCAAAATTTCTGAAATTTTCAACAAAAAGTACAGGAGTTATTAAACTTTAAATAGGGTGAACAAAATCTTGTTCCCCTCAACACACACACACTAACACATACTAACATCCATTCATACATACATAGAGAAAAAAAATCTCCAAAGAATTTGTATTTTTCAACATTTCAAGGTATCTTGAGTCCAAAAATGTAAAAATCTTTGGGGGGGGTCATTTTTTGACTGATTGCCATTCTTTCCCAGCTGTTATATATAACAGCTGGGAAAGAATGGCAATCAGAAGTAATACATTAATCATAATTTATCAATTGAAAAATTTTGACTTTGAGTAAATGTTAGAACATCAAGAACAAAGTTACCATTGAAAAAGTTAATATCTCATTTTTGACAGTTGAATCTGGATTTTTGATGCTTTGCTGTATTTTTTTTTTTAATTATAATAAAGAATTACATAATACAGTTTTTTAAAACATAACATGGGTATGTTTTATATATATATTTATAAGTTTTAAAAACAATCAACATGATTTTTTTAGTTTTGCATTTTAACTTTTTGACAAAAAATGGTTTTGGAGATTTGATAGTAAAAATAACAATTTATATTACTATATCATCATGATCATTATGAAAACTGTTAGTGATTAAACATTATATGAGTATTTTTATTATAACTTGTTCACATTTTTTTAAATAT
This sequence comes from Centruroides sculpturatus, assembly GCF_000671375.1. Lineage (NCBI taxonomy): Eukaryota > Metazoa > Arthropoda > Arachnida > Scorpiones > Buthidae > Centruroides > Centruroides sculpturatus. The sequence goes on from NW_019384863.1 coordinate 577,978, forward strand.
TAGCTTGTGATGAATTAATTCTATAATGAGGAAGCATTTACACTTACAACATACATATACTGTAGGTTAGTGGCATGTTGTCCATGAAAGCTGTGGAAACACTGCTTTCCTTGTATTTTCTAAAATATAAATACATATTTTGCAATTATTTTTATATTTTAATGTACTTTGAATTAATTAAAATTCATATTTTATTATAACTGCATTGTGTATCTTATTACATATTTCTATACTACATATGAAAAACAATTATAAGATTGCTATTGTGTATTCGAATATAAATTTGTATATGCATATTCTCAATGGAAGTGCTGTATTGTCGAATATGGGATAGCTTCCATGGCAAAAATATTTGAATTGTGTAAAGCAGCCAGATTACAGGCATTTGTGCATGTGCTTTACAGAGTACCAACCTCTCGCAGTTTAGCGTGTGGATGTTACACACCAAAATATCATATGCTTCCAATGATTTTATCCAGGGTTGGCACAGCTTCCCTATCATCAAATGTCACTGCATGCCATTGCTGTAGATGATAAAACTCCAGCTGTGACAATTGTCTACAGGAAAAATCTGTTGTGAATATAAAGGGTCATCCATAAACTATGTGCCCTAAATTTGGGAATTTTTGTCCACCTTTCCCTTTTGTGGTAATTTGTGTATCACCAGATACTCCCACCAAAAACTTGTCTTTTTTCTTTCCTCTTGAAAATAAAAACATATTAACTTTAACAGGAAGAAAAATACAGATTTATTGCTTAATAATAATGGATGATACTGATAAACTTCAAAAATTTGGATATTTTTATCTTCACCATTTTTTGATAGTATGCAATCTATGCATTAAAAAGACAAAACACCAAAAAAAAAAAGAGGAGGCACATGTGTAAGAAAAAGCTCCTGGAAAATGTAAATAAAAAGACAGGAAATTGAATTTAGCACTTTATTTTTTAACATATGTTCCATTTAAGTTAAAACCTTTTTCCATACAGTATCACCACCCTTCTAAGCCCTTCTGGTAGAAATCAGAACTTCAAAATCCCTACTTTTACTATTGTATCCAAGTGTTGTGTATATTTGTTCAACCTCTCCACCAACCCTTGTTCAGAGGACCTGGTTTATGGATGGCCCCTAAGTGCTTCCCTCATTATGGTATTAATTTGTCACATGTATACATTTTTAAAGATATAATTTTAAAAAATATTTAAAGATTTAATAATTTGATGTGTAATTGTGCTACGTTGAATTCTAATTGATAATTATTAATTTTTTTTGTTTTCTAATAATGGAAAGCAGTAATACAGTTAAGTTTGTTACGCAGTTCTAGTGCAGAAATATATAATAATTCCCAAAAGAAGATATTTGCACTCAACACATTACTCAAACACAATGTGTTGAGTGAAAGTCTATCTTCATTTGGGAATCATTTTATATTTCTGCACTAGAAACATGTATCAAATTTACTTTAGAAATCCCAAACATATGGATCACAGTAATACAGTTAACTGTATTCTACTGTGTAAATTGACAGTTCCAGTTTTATACAGAATTAAATTGGTATTAACATTTATAAGGAAAATGGACAAATAGTTCTTTCTAGTTCATTTATTTAAAATGTTGATGGTGTTAACTAAATAAAATCCATTATCAAAGTTTGTTTGTTTTTGAATTTCTATTCAATTTTTTATAAATTTCCTGACAGAACCAACAAGGAAAGGCAGCCTAATTTTTTAAATATTTTATGTTTAAAATAAAAGTTTGTGAAATTAAACCTATAGCATACTCAGAAAAACTGCAAATTAAAGGGAATTGAAAATATTCTGTTTACCTGGAAATTGATATTGTAGCTGTGTTAAAACTTACACTGACTTGGCCTATATCCAATTTCCATTTACTATTCTTGGCAGTGTTCCATTTTGATGATGATTTAATCACAAATACTTCATTTCAGCAACTTCAAGTCATTTGTTGTTATCTAGTGTTATTTTTGGACATATGAAAGTTTTTGAAATTTGAGAATTATTGCTTTCACCTGTTGTTAAATTCAATTACAGACATAAATAAATGAAATATATATTTACTAATGTAAGTAAATTGTATAAAGGTGTAAATAAACAATATGATGAAAAAATGCATCCCAACTTATCCTCAAAAATAAAAATGAAATTTAAAAATTCCTAAAAATCAAGATTTGAATCAGAACAACTATGAGATACGGACTCATAGACTAAAATGCAATTACTACACCACAAATTCTTACGAACATATTTGCACCAGAGCATATAAATCCAAATAACTAAAAATTGGTTACTTTTTTGGGTCTTGAAAATGCTTAGAATATAGGATTTTTTAGGAATATTTTTGATTATTATGTAAATGTTTAATTTCACAAACTTTTATTTTAAACATGAAATATTTAAAAGATAGGTGGTCATTTGGTTACCTTTTCATGTAAGTTTAATATGTAGTGTGAAATCATGACCTAGTACAAAATTGAGAATTCTATCTCTTTGAAAATATGTAAGTTGAAAGTAGCCGCAATGCAGTTGCAATGTCATGAAACATTAATTTCATCAATAAAAACACTCATTTCAATATTTTAAATTTAATAATGAATATTTTTAAAATACCATGTTAAACTGAAACACTATTTAAAACAAAATTTTGTTTTATTTTTCCACTGTTTAAACTGAAATCATTCAATTTTAAGTATTGTGGGAATTAAAGCTTAGTTGTATTAAGTTTTCTTGTAATTTAAGTTGAGAAGAATATTGAAAAAATTTTTGTTTATAATAGTGGATAAATTACTTTATGTATTTGACAGATAGGTTTAAAAGATACAGTAGAAGTTGTTAATCAGCACCCAATAATCTAGAAAATTTGATAACACAGCACACTCTTAACAGTATCTGATAAACCAGAATTGTCTGATGATAATCTGGCATGCTAATATTCTGAAAATTGGAATTTGGACACATGGTTTGCTATAAAGACTCTGGAATGAAATACAGTACATCTGGAAAATGTTATGCACAAGAATCTTTGTATATATATATTTTTTGCAATAATGTGTTTATTATTATTTATGCAAGTTTTTCAATTGATTTTTACACATTAAGCAAAACACTGTGTGACAATGTGTGAGCACCCCTACCCTTCTGCACCACTTGACGAAAGGGTCGGCATCACTTCAATATGCCACGTCAGGACTCTGACACCACTGTATTTTTAGGAGACACACAGAAACTGTTCTCATTCACACGTGAGTGATCACGTTCATAGGTGGTCAGATTTGGGATGGAGGAGGTCTGAGAGACAGTGTACTGAAAGTGCACTCTACTACTCATTTAGGAAAATCAATACCTGTTTATTTACATATATGTGTGATAGGATAGGTTAATTATAATAGCAAGTCATTAGGCATTTCTTAACAGGCCCCTAACCGAGAGAGAGAGAGTTTACACTTGCTTGCGGGTTGAAATATACCTGAAGTTATAGGTCTTTTCAGGAGGTTGTACACTTGCAGTTGGAGAGGGCAGATTCGTCTAGTACAGGGGTGTCCAAACTTTTTGCCACAATGGCCAGATTGGGATTTAAATACATTTGCGGTGGGCCACGTGAATCTGTGAATTAAAAAATCTCATTATGACTAAAGCAGCATTGAATTTTATGTTTTACAGTTAATTACAGATACACCAATACTAAACAAACATGGCTAAATTATACATAATTAGAAAATTATTTCTTGCAACTTTTAATGGAAATGATGGAAGATGGTTTTTGCTGAAGAATTTCTTTATCTTTAAAGTTGGGATTAAAATCTGAAACACCAATTATAAGCAATGATTGCAAATGATCATCCGATAAATTTATCCTGTACTTTGGTTTCAGATACTTTATCCTGGAAAAGGTTTGATCACACATATAGGTACTCTGAAACAGAAATAAATTTACAAGGAAATTGTTTTAAATTTAGAACTCTTTTGCATTCAAAAATTTGTAAAAATCAACCAAGCTTCCTCCTTGATTTGATCGTTAGCTTGAAGATCAATAATTTCCATTTGAAAGTGACTTGAAACGTCGGCAACGTTGCAGTTAAATGGGTTTTCAAACAGCCGAATTTTCTTTCAATTCATGTCAATATCAAAAATCATGTTTGAAATTCTTGTTTTAAACCTTAAAAAATAATATTAAACTTCAAAATAATTAGTTTGTAATACATTAAATATGAATTTACACATACCAATTTGCAAATGAGTCATGCGCAACAGATCAGAAGGCAATCTTGAGGTCAACTACAGAGATGCCACATACAATGCTCTCGATTCTTTTTCCTCTTCTACTCACTAATACAAAAAGAGCCCATAAAANTTTGTAATACATTAAATATGAATTTACACATACCAATTTGCAAATGAGTCATGCGCAACAGATCAGAAGGCAATCTTGAGGTCAACTACAGAGATGCCACATACAATGCTCTCGATTCTTTTTCCTCTTCTACTCACTAATACAAAAATAGCCCATAAAATCTGTGTATTTGTGTACAGTAGCTTCGCTAGCGCAGCCGGATGGCCGAGAGCTCTGGGGGACCCGGGCTCGAATCCGAACACGTTGAAAAAATCCCCAGGAATTTTTCGGGGGGGTGGTCCGTTCGGATATGTCGGGCCCCGCCCCTCACCACCCGGCAGCCCCATCGTCGGCCTGGCCGAACCCATAATGGGCTTGCAAAAAGAGGCCCTCTTAGTGCCCACAGGGCAGAAAGAGTTAAAAAAAATTAATTAAAAAAAAATAAAAAAAGTACCTTCGTTATTTGCCTGCTTTCGTACCAATTCGGTAGTTACCGAACAATAGCCCAAAACAATATTTTTACGACTGTAAATTTAAGTAAAATTTTATGTATATATTTTTCAATTTTATTATTTTTAAAAATTAAAAAATATTTTTTATCAAATATAATTTTTGCATTTTTTTTCAATTTTCGATATACATTTTTGAAAATCAAACGGGTTCGCACGAAAAAATCAGTATTTTTCAAAAACCTTCGTGGGCCAGATAAAATCTTTTGCCGGGCCGGATCTGGCCCGCGGGCCATAGTTTGGACACCTCTGGTCTAGTAGGATGATGACATTGCCACCTGGCAGATAGGATTTGATTATTGGCAGTAATCAGTGGCAGTGACTAGATAGGTGGTGTATTCAAATTCTCTCTGGAGCAAACTCTGGAAGATGGTGAACTGGAGTCAAAGGACCAACTCTTGATGATGGACAAACTCTCTTGTTGTCATCGATCTTTCTTCTTTTAATTGGGAGTCCTTCCCTTTAATTTCAATGCTTTTTTTAGATAATGTTCTTTCACTAATCCAATAGGTGACTTTCTGGTGTGTCATTCCCGATGAATTCATCATGATGTGTCATATGTTTGAAAAAGGAATTAAATCTGTGGGAACTCCACTCATTTCCTTTGACTTTGTTTTTTGGGGGTAACTTTAATAAATTTTAATGTTATTCTTTTGTTTTATTCAAAAAATTCAATAGGTATCAGATTAATAAACTTCTACTGTATATTTTTACTTTTTAGTTTTATTAGTGATTTTGTCATACTATACAGTCATACTATACAGTTATTTAAGTTTCATCTTAGCGTCTGTATTCCATATTAAATTTATCTGAAATTTTAAAAAATATTCAGAATGAATAAAATTTATATAATTTAAAAATTTTTTTATACAGTAAATGAAGAAACTGGTTCTTCTTTACCTGTAGAAGATAAAAACTTAGTAGAAAGAATTGCAAACAAGTTTAACAATTCTCTTATATTTGATCCTTCTAAACTTTCAATGGCATACAGCATTAGAGATCCTGTTGTATTTGGTAAGAATTTAAAATTTTAATAGACAAATATATTTTTTAGTTGTCAGATATAAGTTAATTAGTTATTAATTAAGTATGTATATTATAATTTGCTTAATGATTCCTTCAGTATAATTAATCATATGTTTTTTTCACTAGAAATTCTCCATGATGTCTGTTTATTTTTTTCATTAAAACACACCTTTTTATTTTGGCTTTTATGCTGTATACTTTATCTATAAGCATTTTTAATTTGATTGATTTTTAAAATTTTTTGATTACTTAACAATGTTTTAAAATGAATATGGAGGAAAATAGGGAAAGAGGAAACATTTTTTCCCTTTCATTAAGTACAAAACTTAAAACATAATTTGTGATTTGTTGAGATAAAATTGTATTAAACAAATGATAGTTTTCTGTATCAACACTCACTATGTAACATACCATGTGGCGCAAAAGGCAGGGTTTCACAAGTTAGGATTCAATTTAAGTACCAGGCCTGGACTTTACGGGAACAAAATATAATAATTCAAAACACTTATAAGTACAAATCCACAATAAATATTTATTAAATTGATCACTAGTATATAAACAACAACAATGATAAATTATAACAAGAGAGAGAGTATATATTTCAATTATTCAAAAAGTCAACAAAATAAACAATTAAAGGAACTCTTTGATTATATATATCAAATTAAATCAGATCAAATCAAGTCAAAAATCATTTCAAATCTCCACCACAAAAATACTCAAAGTATATGTTTCCTTTTGCTGATCGCTTATTAAGAATACCAGAGAAGGCGCTTCTACAATGGTTGTTGTTGGGAGCTACACCACACTGCTGGATGGATGTATTATCTTTTATCTGGTTTTCTGTGTAACTCTGCACTGCCCTATTTACATTCGTTTGTGTCACGGGATCAGTCACTGATGCAAATTAGTATCTTTTGCCATTTCCTTTTTGAATTTTAGCACATTGAGGGTTTAGGAGTTTCCATCCTAAAAAAGACCCCCAAAAAGAAAATAACTATAACTAAAATAACGCCCAAAACATAAAATATTGATCGGACTTAGACTCCTTACAACTATGGATGTCAAAATATTAAATACTGTACAAAGAACTTACATCTCGTTCATACAAATACATTCACTTTAAACAAACACATTTGTATGAACTAAATATAAGTTCTTTGTACAGCATGTTAGCATATTAACTTTGATTATATAAAAATATATACAAAAATTTTAATATTTGTAAAATATTACTATTTTCATATAATTTTTTTTAAAAATTAATGATCTTTTTACTTGTAAAAAAGAGCTTTGTATATAGATATTCTAATGGAAATAACATTGGGACAACTTGTTTAATGAAAAACATTACTCATTATAAACTAAATCATGAAATCAGCCATATATTATAGAAGCACCTCTCTTACTTCAAACTTATCTAAGATAATTGAAATAAGACTTATCTATCTTTAGATAGAAGAATATGTATAATCAGCTAGCAGAATAACCTCAACTTGCCAATTTTCAAAATGATTGAAAAAGATTTTCCTTTCTTCCGAAGCAAAGAAATCAAGAAATGCTGAAGTATTTCATCAATAATTGAAGATGATAGTAATTAACTTCACTATAATAGTCTCTCATTTCATTAATCTGAAATGTTGATGTCTACAGATCTTATGAGGAATGTTTGCACAACAAGAAGTGTCAAGGAAGTTATAATATTGTGCCTATTTTCATTTTCTGTTTATAAGATTATTGATTATATACAAAATTACCATTTTAGCCATAAATGGGAATGAGACAAATATTTGTACTTTTTCATAATAGTAATTAAAATTTGTGAATTTGGCATAGTCAAAATTTGTATAGTTTCTGAATTCAGATAGTAACCTATAAGGAAAGTTCTGTTAGAGAAAAGACTAATATCATTTTCAGAACTTTTTGCTAATGTATGAATTTTAATTTAGTTCTGTAATTTCTTGTACAATTTTCTTATTAAATATACTCAAACTTCAAAATATTAATTTTGAAATTTAACTCTGATATAATTATAATACCCTTAAATATCACACAGCAGAATTAGAATAAAATATAATACAGTGGTACCTCAGGTTACGAACGCCCCAGCATACGAAATTTTCAGGATACGACATGAAATTCGAACATATTTTTGCTCCACGATACGAACAAAAACTCACCATACGACGTTACATTAGTTCGCATTTTTCATTTGTTTTTCTTACTACAGTTATTTTTTT
>NW_019384863.1:588899-660604 GCF_000671375.1 Centruroides sculpturatus
TACAATAGCGACGATTATTATTTTAAAAAATTTTTGTTAGGCTTAACATCGATGAAAATTCAACGCAAAATAGGTTAATAGCGATATACTAATATACTAATTACATGGGATATAATAATATACTACACTAATAATGGATTTTTTCATACTTTTCGGTTATCCGACTTTTCAATTATCCGACCAACCCCAGTCCCCAATTAGGGCGGATAATCAAGGTTCTACTGTAAATCTTTTTTAATGTTTATTTATTGTATATGTATACTCTGATTGTATGCTTAGATTTTGAAACAATTTAAATGTTTTAACTGCTGTATTTTATGGTATGTAAGATGCACTCCTATTTCAGCATAAAATATTTAGGAAAAAGGTATTTAGTGTATTTTTGCTGCTGCATAATAAGATAACTGTGGCAAGGTTTGACATAAATAGCTAGGAACTGGTATAAGTGTTGATAAAAGATTACTGCTTAACTTTGAAGAGTTGGATGTGTGGTGAATAATCAATTGATAACAGCTTCACATTATCTAACTAATATTTACAATAATTTCGCTCTAAATAGTAATAATTAGTAATAAAAAAAGTAGGTTTAATTAAAACAATAACGTTTTTGTTAGAGAGTTGGCTAAGTAGAGATTACACTGTAGCCTACTGAAAATTGTTTGGGGAATTCGTTAACCTATAGGAAATCACAGCTTTATATATAAGATACAGAGTGCTTTTATACTGTATATATAAGTTGCATCTTATATGTTGTAAAATATGGTAATATCATTATTATTTTCCTAGAACCTTTTCTATTTTGATAAGGCTGTACCTATAATAATCTAAAATAAAAAGTTTGTAAATTAGTTACTTTTTATTATTTTATTACTGGAGAAGTTTTAGATTAAAGATCTAACTATTTCAGGTGTCAACTTTAATAGCAAACCAAGAGGATTTGCTAAAAAGTAAGTTAAAATTTATGATTTATATATTATGTTTTTCTTTTTTTTTGGAAAAAAAAGAGTATATTTATATACATATAATAATTTTCTAATTATAAAATTATAAAAAAAAAGAGAATAATAAATAAATGTATATATATATATAAAACCACTTGGGGGAAAAAATGTTTTCGTGCTGCAAATGAGTTATTTTTTAAAATCAAAATACTGGTAGCTTATTATAATAATGTTTGAATTACTTCTAATATGATGATGATGATAAATGCTTCAATTCACTGTATCAAGTTGTAAAGATAAAAATTTTGAAGAAAAAACTTTCTTGACAACTCAACAATGATTACAGTTCAGTCTTGTAGGTAACTATCATCAATATCAATTACATCTTGCTGTCTTTGCTACAAAGTTTGTTCTTTGAGTATATAATGACCAGGGCTTTTTTTTTGAAGTCTTAATCACTGGCTAATGTCATTGAACTGTATATTGGCAATATAGTTCTGCAGGGTGCAAAATAGATAGTAGTCAATTTGCACTAAATCTATGCTGTAAAGTGGATGAGACAGAACCTCCCAGCCCAGAGTGGCCAGCTTCTCTAAGGTTATCTTTGCTCTGTGCTGGCATGTTGTTATTGTGGCATTCAACTTTGTCAGTTTTTGGAGTGTATGGGAATGCTCTAGTTGTTGTTTTAACTTTCTGTTGGTCAACTGTGGATTTATCATCTATCAGTTAGTTTGAGGAGATCATCATCATCAATGGTGGAATTGCTGTCTGGATGGTATTCATCTTGAAGCAAAATATTTCCATCTTTGAATTTCTTGAACCAATTGTAGCAGGTTTGTCTGTTGACTGTGTCTTACCTACCCAAATGTCTTGCAGATGAGATCATGTGCCTTCATTGCATTGTGACTATTTTTGAAGTGATAGAACAACATGTGAATGTATTCTTTTGAAAATTTCATATTGTCAGATGATAAGTTTGATGTACATTCCACAGAATTGTCACATGTGTCAGGTCTATTTATGTAATTGTAAGCTTAAGAATGTGGGGGTGAAATTTTCCCACCTAAAGAGGGAGAAATTGTGCGCTTCCCTGTGGTGTATCGGGTCAGTGCTGACTAGTGTGTGTAGCTGTGTGGCTGGTAAGGAACCAATGTTGTGCTTATTAATTAATTGTCAGGTGCCAGTGTGTTGCTTGTTTGTGAGGAAATAAATTTCAAATATTTTTTTGTTGTGTTATAAAGAATNTTTTTTTAATGTATTACTTGGCTTTAATTTGAGTATGTTTTTCGCGTTGGAACGAATTATTTGGTTTTACATGTAATCGTATGGGAAAAGATGATCCACCTTACGACATTTTCATGGTACGATCTCAGTTTCGGAACGGATTAATTTCGTATCCTGAGGTACCACTGTAGTTCATATCTAAATTGTTCAAATCCATAATTTTGAAATACGTAGTAGAAACTACGTATTTCAAAATTATGGATTTGACTAGTTCTCATGATGAAATGAAATTATCTGTGCACATTTTTGTAGACAATTATTCTTTTATATTTGTAGTAATGTTCCACTCTGGAATTTATTTGCAAGGAAGTATAAACAATAGCTTTAATTTTCTCAAAACACAAATAAATTACTTCCATAAAACTGTAGAAAAATTGATGTTCAAATTTTCATTGATCAGCATTTGCTCTCCTTGGCTTTGCTTTCTTCTTTCTAGCAAACAAATTCTTCAAATTCCAAAATAAAACACATTCCCTCTTGACAAATTTTTCCAATAGTTGTTTTGTTAAATTAAAAATTAAAATTCTGTAAGGAATGTTTTCTTTACATCAGGGCTGTGGAGTCGCGTAAAAATCTACCGACTCCGACTTTTCCTTACCAATCCGACTCCGACTCCGGCTAAAACACCAAAACTCCACGACTCCGACTCCNTTAATAGCGATATACTAATATACTAATTACATGGGATATAATAATATACTACACTAATAATGGATTTTTTCATACTTTTCGGTTATCCGACTTTTCAATTATCCGACCAACCCCAGTCCCCAATTAGGGCGGATAATCAAGGTTCTACTGTAAATCTTTTTTAATGTTTATTTATTGTATATGTATACTCTGATTGTATGCTTAGATTTTGAAACAATTTAAATGTTTTAACTGCTGTATTTTATGGTATGTAAGATGCACTCCTATTTCAGCATAAAATATTTAGGAAAAAGGTATTTAGTGTATTTTTGCTGCTGCATAATAAGATAACTGTGGCAAGGTTTGACATAAATAGCTAGGAACTGGTATAAGTGTTGATAAAAGATTACTGCTTAACTTTGAAGAGTTGGATGTGTGGTGAATAATCAATTGATAACAGCTTCACATTATCTAACTAATATTTACAATAATTTCGCTCTAAATAGTAATAATTAGTAATAAAAAAAGTAGGTTTAATTAAAACAATAACGTTTTTGTTAGAGAGTTGGCTAAGTAGAGATTACACTGTAGCCTACTGAAAATTGTTTGGGGAATTCGTTAACCTATAGGAAATCACAGCTTTATATATAAGATACAGAGTGCTTTTATACTGTATATATAAGTTGCATCTTATATGTTGTAAAATATGGTAATATCATTATTATTTTCCTAGAACCTTTTCTATTTTGATAAGGCTGTACCTATAATAATCTAAAATAAAAAGTTTGTAAATTAGTTACTTTTTATTATTTTATTACTGGAGAAGTTTTAGATTAAAGATCTAACTATTTCAGGTGTCAACTTTAATAGCAAACCAAGAGGATTTGCTAAAAAGTAAGTTAAAATTTATGATACTCAAACTTCAAAATATTAATTTTGAAATTTAACTCTGATATAATTATAATACCCTTAAATATCACACAGCAGAATTAGAATAAAATATAATACAGTGGTACCTCAGGTTACGAACGCCCCAGCATACGAAATTTTCAGGATACGACATGAAATTCGAACATATTTTTGCTCCACGATACGAACAAAAACTCACCATACGACGTTACATTAGTTCGCATTTTTCATTTGTTTTTCTTACTACAGTTATTTTTTTAAATGTATTACTTGGCTTTAATTTGAGTATGTTTTTCGCGTTGNTAAATGCTTCAATTCACTGTATCAAGTTGTAAAGATAAAAATTTTGAAGAAAAAACTTTCTTGACAACTCAACAATGATTACAGTTCAGTCTTGTAGGTAACTATCATCAATATCAATTACATCTTGCCGTCTTTGCTACGAAGTTTGTTCTTTGAGTATATAATGACCAGGGCTTTTTTTGAAGTCTTAATCACTGGCTAATGTCATTGAACTGTATATTGGCAATATAGTTCTGCAGGGTGCAAAATAGATAGTAGTCAATTTGCACTAAATCTATGCTGTAAAGTGGATGAGACAGAACCTCCCAGCCCAGAGTGGCCAGCTTCTCTAAGGTTATCTTTGCTCTGTGCTGGCATGTTGTTATTGTGGCATTCAACTTTGTCAGTTTTTGCAGTGTATGGGAATGCTCTAGTTGTTGTTTTAACTTCCTGTTTGTCAACTGTGGATTATCATCTATCAGTTTGAGGAGATCATCATCATCAATGGTGGAATTGCTGTCTGGATGGTATTCATCTTGAAGCAAAATATTTCCATCTTTGAATTTCTTGAACCAATTGTAGCAGGTTTGTCTGTTGACTGTGTCTTACCTACCCAAATGTCTTGCAGATGAGATCATGTGCTTTCATTGCATTGTGACTATTTTTGAAGTGATAGAACAACATGTGAATGTATTCTTTTGAAAATTTCATATTGTCAGATGATAAGTTTGATGTACATTCCACAGAATTGTCACATGTGTCAGGTCTATTTATGTAATTGTAAGCTTAAGAATGTGGGAGTGAAATTTTCCCACCTAAAGAGGGAGAAATTGTGCGCTTCCCTGTGGTGTATCGGGTCAGTGCTGACTAGTGTGTGTAGCTGTGTGGCTGGTAAGGAACCAATGTTGTGCTTATTAATTAATTGTCAGGTGCCAGTGTGTTGCTTGTTTGTGAGGAAATAAATTTCAAATATTTTTTTGTTGTGTTATAAAGAATTTGTGTACTGTGTTTAGAATGTGTAAACGGGAACATTTAAAACATTTTACATCATCAGACATTGCTGATGTGTCTTTTTAATGAAATGTCTGATAATGGTTACCTACCCATATTGGAAAAAATGTTCTGGAACATTTTTTCCAATCATTTCCAGAAAAAACTCGGTCTAAATTTCATTTTTATAACCTGATTTGTATATTATTTAGTTCCTAATCTACATTTGCAGTAATAAGGGGAAAATTATATGAAAAACATCAATACACACATCACAGTTTAATTTAAAAATATATATATTATATATATATATTTTTTTTTTTTCTGAAAATATTTGTGATTGCAGAATTTTGCTTTAGTTATTATAAACTGTGTTTGTAGTATCAGAAAAATATCTTATGCAGTAATAGATTACTGTTTGTAAATTAATATTGAAATGATATTTGATTTCTGAAGTTTATTTTGAATGTAGTGCAATGAATTCACTTAGTTTAAATATAACCCAAGAAACTTATTGAAATATCAATAGATAAAAATGAATGAATGATAAATACAGGTGGTCAGGTTATATGATTTGTCTTTTACTATGACATGAAACATTTACATAATAATGCAAATCATTTTTAAGTCAGAAAATACATAAAAATGTAAATATTTATGATGATTTAAAACTTTTTCACAAAATTCATTTCTTTTTATAATCTTTAAATTTTAAATAAAAAGAATAAAATTTTGTATACAAATTATAATTTCTAGAATCGAAGTGAAATCCCGAATGTTCGACGCCTGTATTGTAATTGACGGAGGACTCTCCTATATATTTAATGACGGTGCTGTTGCAACATTGGAAATCTTTGAAGAAGATGCACTAAGGACAGTCACTCTACTAGACTGAAAGAATATGAAAAGTACAGATTTTTTGAAATGTATATTTGTGCCAATCATATTTTATAAGCAGTGATTTGTAAGGAAAGAATTATCTATTTTGCACTGTTTGTAAAATAAAATTGATTTGAAAAAATGAATTCATGATAATACTTAATTTTAATAAGTTTTTCGGTAGCTCAAGATGCTTTAAATTGCATTTTATATGTAAATTTCATATATTTTTAGCATATTCTTATTTTGCAGTAACTCAAAATTTTCATTTTTGAATTGTATTATTTTTCTTGTAAAGTAAATATCCAAACAAAAACATCTGAATGTAAAAAAAAAATTACGCCAAGTAAAAATTTATGACAATTTAGACGGTGATCAAAATTTTTCTTGAGAGTTTTTCTTTTAAAGCCAAGCTTGGCGCTTGGAAGAAAGAATAATATAGGAAAAAATCGTGTACCCACAAGATTTTTTCCTATATTATTCTTTTCTACATTTTGCTTCCAAGCACCCAACTTGGCTTTACCAAAGAAAAACTCTCAAGAAAAATTTTGATCACCATCTAAATTGTCATAAATTTTTACCTGGCGTAATTTTTTTTACACTTCGGATGTTTTTATTTGTCTATCAATCGTCTTTGTTTAATAATTGTATTATTACGTTAAGATATAAGACGATGACGTGTACAATTCGACCGGGTCGATATACCATTTAGAAAACGCGTTAGAAAAAGTTTTAATTCGCGTAAATTTGAGCTTTTGCAATTCTGACTAACATTTTGAATAAAATTCATTTGTTTCCATGCAATTTTATCTCTATAAGCATAAAATTAAGCCGTAAAACTGATGGGGAAATCCCCGTGAACTTTGACATATCGAAACGGAAATTTGGCCAGCACTCACTGATAACGAGAAAGCTCAAATTTTAAACTTAAGCCTATCTAGACTCAGTAGTTTTTTCTCTATGAGTGTCTGCAGTGCCGGATGAAGAAAAAGGAAAAGAAAATACAGCTTTTTTGGCGATTTTTGTACTTTTCAATTGCTTATATTTCAGCAGCCGCTTTGTAGAAAATCTGGAAATTTTTCACTAAGAAAACAATTTTCTTTCGAACGAGATACAGTATTCGGAATTACTTCAGGTGTTTGGGGCGGAGAAATCGAACCCCGAAAATCGGCAACTTGATTCCTGTATATATAGTCATTCAGTGACTTTTTAACGTGGCTGGGAGTCACTGCCGTGACTCCTGATCAAATTCCTCTTTGATATTTTTAGACATACACTTTTATTGTCTCTGGCAACAATATTTTACGTCTGCATTTTATCATTAGAGAGACGAATTCTGCTGATAAAAGTATTGATAAATTCTAAATCTGCATGCATTTATTTCAAAAATTTGTGATTAATCATACCTCAAACACTAACATGAAATCTTTTTAACACAAATCTGATGCCAGCTATCTCAACATATATTAATGTTAAATATTAATATATTAATATTATACTGTAAATATTAATGTTAAAATTTGTGAATACTGTTATTAATTTGACGTAAAGCTTTCTAATTATGCTTTAAGTATCCAAATATAAACTATATAATCCGTTACGATTAAAAAAATCTTTAAGCAAATTTTTGTTAATGTGTATCTAAAAGTTTTTATATATTGATCTTGAGATTCAAAATTTTTCTAAATTGTACATAAATTAAATAAATTATGAAACAACAAAATCCAGCAACGTGTTGCATAACTTTCCCGAAAAAAGAATCTAAATTGTATGTGGGCGCCATCTGTTATATTTTATTTAAAACTAATGATTATAAAATGGCAAAACACTTAATTTTGAAAACAGAGATGAGTAATTACCCGTATAAAAAATTGCAAATGCTAATAACGAGTAAAATCTTCATTAAGTTCGTCTTCATTCGAGATACGACACGTGTATCCCCTCTATCTCCCCATCCTCTTCACCTTTAACCACCAAAATTTAATAGCATCAATCCCCGTAATACACAAACCTCCCTGCAAAATTTCAGAAATTTTCTACGAAAGACAGGCGTTAAGTCTCAAAGTGAGTGAATAAAAAAACGTGCCACCCACAAACAAACATCCATATTACAGAAAACCTTCAAATTTTTTGCGTTTTTTGTTTGTTTCAAGATCTCGAGTCCAAAAATGTAAAAATATTGGAAAGGAGGTTATTTCTTGACTGATTGCTATACTTTACAGCTTAATAATTGTAATAACAGTCAATTTTAAAATTGCAGACCTATAAATTCCCACTATCAGTTGTCTGTCCTTCCTTAATACCGAGAACGGTGTTAGATGAAAGTCACGACCAGATATGGAAAGTTAGGGGCAGGAGTCCCCGATTAACTATATACGAATTGAATTCGGTCACGTGAATTCAATTCGAAAATTTTTCCCTGAATGGAGTTATATAAATGACCGTCATGACTGTTATCAGGAAAAGTATGATGTACAGGGGCAAAACATTACTAATTTGAAATGGATATATTTAAACGATTAATTAAAACAAATTAATAAATGATCGTTGTTTTTTTTTTTTACTTTTTGTAAAATTAAAAGTACGAAACTTCTAATTTCTGCCTCTGCAAAAAGGAATTTAATTAAGTTTACAAAAATATGAGTGATTTAATTCGGCGTTAAATCTTTTTTTCTTTCTTTTTACTTTCGAAATGCAGTTAAAGTAACCTTGTGATTTATAATCATTGTTAAAAATATAATTCTTAATTATATATAATTATTTGATTTGTGAATATCTTTAAAGGAAGTTAGCAGGATATGAAACTCTTTGCAAACTAAACTTGATAGTAAACATTTCTCAATAAAGGTTTTAATTACTTTAAATACATTAAGAGGTATTAAATTATAAGATTCACAATGAATTCGTTAATTACAATCTTGTTATTTAAGAATGGAAATTTAAAAAAAGTATATTTTTTAATTTTGTAAAAGAGATCGATGCTTTTGTACTATGCGTCAATTGCTATTCTATTATTAATTTAATTGTTAGAATTACGAAGATTACAGAAATTGCTTATGAAACTTGAAGTACTCTAAAACGTTCTTCTATAACAAAAATTTCATTTTCCTTATTGTTTTCATTGTTTAATGTGAATGTCAAATTTGGCCGAAGTAAACAAATTTGATTGTAGACGAAACGATTATTTTTCGATTGTTAGAAAATAAATTACATTAATGAAGATAAAAGAAAACAATCTGGAAAATTCTTGGAAATAGGATTTAAGTTATAATAATAGAAAAAACAGGTAGCAATAAATCACGAACTCGTAAGAACAACGTGAACAACAGAATAAAGATTAATATCTAATGGGATTATTATTACAGCCGTTCCTCGCTTAATCACCAACCTGTTTAACGACCGCTCGGACTTATGACCAGTTCTTCAGCGAGGGAAATCCCTTCTTTAACTTGTCTACTTCTCGTAGTCGGTCAGTATTCACTGTATGAAGCGTTCACAATCTCCAAGACTACATATTTCGGTTATAAATAACCACTTTATTGCGCATTCCATCTGAAGGATTCGATGACTAAAGCATTAATCTGTTTTTTTTATGAACGATCTTTAATTTTTTGGTCCATCATTTTTATAATTTTTGCTGATTGTATTTTTATATTCTGTAATATATGAGATGCAAATTAACACAAAGTGATCGAGTCGGGGTTTCCTTTAGACCTTTCCTTTATCTGGAATAAAAACGATTAAGCTCCTCTAACGAACCGATTCGCTTAATGAACTAGTTCTAAGAACTAAACTCGGTCGTTAAGTGAGGAGTTGCTGTACAGTGTACACGGAAAGCGTGGCAATAACTTCGCTTCGCTTCTAAATTTGATTAAAACGATAGTCATTTACAGAGGCTACCTGATGTAGGAAAAATAATCAAAATAAATATCCAGCAACGAGTTGCGTAACTTTTCCGGTTGCTAAACGATTTTATTTAAAAAATGATTTTCATATTAATTATCATAATAAATAAAATTGTGTGTGGTGCCATCTGTTATGCGATTTTATTATAAAAAATCTTTTTATGTTGTTACTTATTACAAAACGACAAAAAGCCTAATTTTGAGGGTAGCCACGGAATTTTTTTCTGTTTTTTTATTTATTTATTTAATTTTATTTTTGGGTTCGGGGTCTCAAAACATGGAGACTAGCAAAAAATCCGGAGGGACAAATTAGACACGATTCCAATACTTTCCCTTGTTATGTATACATAAAAGCTGGGAGAGTAAAGATTAAATTTCGTTAAGAATATTGTAAATACAATAGAACTCTAATTATCTGAACCGGACCATCTTCTCTCCAGAAAAGAAAGTTCCTAACCTATACTCCAGGTTATGGAAAGGTACATGGGCGCTCTTATGTACCACACCCATAAACAAAGATGCCAAAGGATAGCTAAACAAAGAAATCTCTTCCTTAGAACTTTACATATAAAGAGTTCTAAGGAATCAGAGGTGCACAGCACAAGGAATGAGAGGAAGATAAAGGACAGACCATGCTGGCTAGAAAGACCTTTTATGACTTATTTGTTTTGACTTGACTTTTATTTGTGACTCCTTCAAAGAAAGAGTAATGGAAAACCAAGAAAACCAATATTGAATTTCAGAAGGCAATGATTGATTCTTTTTAGAATTTGCAATTAAGTTTCTTTGGCTTCTCAATTAATGATCGATTTAATTCGTCAAAATAATAATAATAACATAGAGATCCATTTCTTGCAAATTTTATAGAAAAACAATAGCGAACAATTTCTTTCAAATAGTACTCACGATGTGTAATTTTATAAAAACTATCGATGTACTTCCAAAACAAAAAGAATAAAAATGTTTTATCATAGATAAGTGAACAGATAGTAAACGAATAATTTGGTATACTCACGAAACAATTAGTATTCTTGACCATCAACCTACTATCCTTGAAAGTGGCGGCATATTGCTTACTACTTTTTTTTGTAGTCAAGTACTGATACGATATCCATTTTCGTGATTAATTATCTGATGACAATATTAATTATATTGAGAAGATCCGTGTAATTTCCCCATTCTATCGACAGGATTCTATGAGATGCATTGTATTAATAGCCTTACTAATATTAATCTATTTCGAATCCACCAACATCTTTTCTAAGCTATTCTAAAGATACAGTAGCTTAGTAATGACCTCTGTTATTGTCACAAAGTTAAAATAAATTGTTCTGTAAATGTAATACCGTACTACTATGAATTTAAGGCATGCTTTCCTTTCTCACTTTTTCGAAATTGAAGTTAGGGTACATCTTAAATTTGATCTTTATCGTTCTTAAAAGTCCATATTTAATTTTAAAAATGTATAGCATTTTCTGTTAATATTTTAAAAATAAAATATAATTATTAAAGAATTAAAATGTTAAATTCTTTTAAGCTATATTTACTTACTAATTATAATCCAAGTTCATTTCGATATAAACAAAGTATTAATTATTGAATACATAGATTTATTTTCGAGATAATTTTATATGGATTAAAATATATTTAAAACTTTATTTTTTAGTGAAATTTTTTATAGTAAAAATTTGTTTTTTTTTTTTAATGAAAGTTTATTATATATATATATAAAAAAAGAAAGGTAAGGTAAAGACATGTCTAAATGTAGAAAAAAGTAATGACAAAATATCGTTAACATTTGATGTCTATACAGTTTCATTACGAGCGTATAATTTACTATGATTTGGGATTGTTCGACCTTGTGAAGAACTATTTAGCAACTATTACGCCATAAAATTTTACTACAGTTCTATCTCAGCGATTTACATCACGAACTATAAAAAAAATTAAAGAAATAGATAAAATCTGAAGAGAAAATTAATAGAATATTATCTTAATTTATCTTGATTTGGTAAGAGGATGATTAGTTTTAATTATGCTTTAAATATTTTCTGAAACTAATTAAGAACACGATATGAATTTTCAATTCAAATCTCGTTTTTCATCATTCAAGAAGTTAATGATTCGGATGATAAATGTTTTTAAAACGCATTATCTTCCGACATTTTAATTTATAAACTTCATTAATATTCTTGAGAGATGGAGAAAAAAAGAAAAGCATTATTCATAAAATTCTCTGGAGCTATACTAACGAGGAATAGGCGACGTTCTCCTTGACCCAAACTTGATAAACAATAGCGGTAACGGAAATAAAATATAAACTGGTAGTGTCTAGGAAAGAATTTAAAACCGTGGAATGTAGATCAAGGTGACATTTTTCTTTCAAATCATATCGTTTAAATAATTATGCTTATAAACTTACTTTAAAACGTGTTAATTATAGAGTAAATAAATTATAAACAGACTCGACTATTGAATCAGTTCGTGTTAGATTTTCCTTACCGCTTGGAAAATATTTAATTGAATTTTATAAACAGTAATTATAATTATTTTAAATTTTATATGTTAATTCCTGTTTCGCAATATTCTTAATTATTCTATTATTAAATGGATAATATAAATGCTTCCGTAGATTTAATGATAAAAGTTAATTTACTATGGATTGTATTTTGTTTAGATTAGAAAGAAAAAATAAGATTTTGGTAATTATAAAATATTCGTAATAAATGTAAGTAAAAAAAAAGGCAATATTTACAACTGAAGTGTTGAAGTGAGGTCTACTCATTTCTCACAAGAAATGGTCAACAAGATTATTTAAGAAACACATTTACTTATCTAGTTTCGACTTACAAATTTAACTTTAAGATTTACAATATTTTATTCACAGATTGTTAATCTGTTTGTGTATTAAAAAAGATATTTTATCTGTTTTTTAATGCACGAATGGTTTAACAATATCAAATATAGATTTTCTTCATACATAGGGATTTGAAGGTGTTCTGACGATTGACAAAAATTTCGACTGTTACAAGACATTGATACAAATTGATAAATCTATGCTAATTGGTGAACACTTCTGTTGTTCTATGTACAAAATTCTTCTTTAATTACAAGCAACTTAAGAAATATATATTTCATATTATGCTTAGTTTTTATTTTATAATTAAGTATAGTATTTATAAATAAATTTTTAAATTGAAAAAAAAAACAGGTGGAAGGTAAATCGTTTAAAGCTTTAAAAAATAAAATAAATATTTCTTTAGATGCTTATAAGTGGAAGCAAAAATTGTTGCGACGATAAATTTATCTTACAATAATGACTGAGATATTTTTTTAGTATCTTCCATACCTAGGAGGAGATGGGCCTTGTTGGCCACCGTACGAGGGAGCACCCCTATAGCCTCCTGGACCGCCTGGGCCCCCTGGGCCTCCTGGTGCATGGCCTGGTGGTGGACCTCCTTGATAGCCCGCTTGCTGTTGTTGTTGGGGTTGGGGTTGAGGTTTAGGAAGCAATTTGGAGAAGTCGATATTTGGAAGTTCGGGCAATTTAGGATACTGAGATGCTCCTCCTGCTGGTTTCTGAGGAGGACTTTGGAAACCATTATTGGGAGAACTAGAAGGTCCGGATGAAGAACCGTAAGAGGGTGGGGCACCGAAACCTGAAGGCGATGGTGCTCTAGCTGATGGAGAGGAATAGCCTCCAGAAGGTGGATTATAATGGCCGCCTTGTCTTCCGAAAGATGGAGAAGAAGGTCCACCACCATAAGAACTAGGAGGCGCTCCTCCCTGAGGACCGCCGTAGGAACTTTGGCCTCCCGCTGGTGGTGCACCGTAGGAACTTTGGCCCCCAGCTGGTGGTGCACCGTAAGGTGAACCTTGAGGTGCTTGATTGGGGGCACCACCGTATCCTCCAGCTGCTTGTTGCTGCTGCCCTTGTTGTGGAGGAGTGAGTGGATCTCCCAATATGAATCCATCTGGATAATATCGTTGATGATATCTTACTGTGTTATTTGGTCCTTTCTGATCTAAAGGCTGCAACACAAATTTTATGAATTTTTAATTAAATAATTTAATTATTAAATTCTTAAGAATTACATTTATATCTTAACTTCTACTTTAAATAATTAGCGAAACCAATATATATATATAAAATTAAAGCATTTTATACTATTATTCAGATCAGGTATTTAGATCGTGACTTAATTAACTATTTAAAATCTAAAATTTCAAGTCAAAAATCAAGATTTAGGGTCTAAGTGTGTTGAAAATCCTGTTTGAGAAGAAAAAGTGTTTGGAAGATAAGAGCCGCACCCGCGACAGATAGATAATCTAAAAGACATTGTTCAAAGTAAATTAAAAATTCGTGAGACAGTTTTATATGCTTCCGGGTTAAAGAACTCATTTAAATTTTGATCGTGCTGAGTTTAATGTGTGATAAAATAAAATTTTAAAATAGTTTATCATCAAAAATCAAATAAATTTTTCAAAACAATCCTTTCAACCCTGCGGGGCATTAAAAAGGGTTTGTTTTGCCATAAATTTTGCCAGGTTCACACTAGAATGACCACGTGATAAAAGACGGAGCTTGACATAACCATGCCAACCAATCCGTAAAAATTTCCAAGTCCATCTGGACTCGAACCCGTATCCTTCAGAGTTGCTCTAGAGAGCTCTAAAGGAATTTTTGCTTTAATTTATGAGAATAAACGATCAGATTTTCCGTTTTTTTCATAAAAATTTAAATAATGCTATTTTCCAAAAGCATTAGAAAATGTTTTCTTTTTATAATTGACAGTTTCTAATCATAATTTATACCAAAAAAAAAAAAATTTAACGTATTTAATATTAGAAAGATTGTTCATTTACCTTGTTTAAATAATCATTGACGAAGTAGAACTTTTCTGCATTACTGCACGCGTTGTTATCGTCACTTTTCTGAATACAGTTCAAATGAACTTGATGAAAAACTGTTCCCGAAGGGCACATCCAAGAATGTTTGGCACCACCGACACAATAATGGAAAGCTTGGCAACTGACACTGTTATCGGCATAGTAACCATCCTTTTTACTGGAGCAACTGAATTTAGAACCGGAGAGTAATTCGGCCAAAGGATCCGGAGTTGGTTCTTCTTGAGGTTGTTGTTGGCCATATCCGCCTTGTTGTTGGCCATAACCCCCTTGTTGCTGACCGTAACCCCCTTGCTGCTGGCCGTAACCGCCACCCTGTCCACCTCCTGGAGCTGCTCCATACTGCAAAATTTTAAGAAAATATTTATATAAAATTATCATTCGATTTATGAGACAATTATTATTTGGAAGAAAATGTATACAAATTTTTAAACTAGACATATTCTGTCCTATTTTAAATGCCTTCTGTCTTATCAAATTTATATTCTTAAAGAAAAAAATTATAAACTTACAGATGGTCCTCCTCCATATTGTGATCTTCCTGGTCCACCTCCCTGTCTAGGTGGAGCGCCTCCGTATTGTCCTTGATATGAAGGTGCACCTCCTCCTCCTCCCCCTCCTCCTCCATATCCACCGGGTGGTTTTCCATATGCTTGTCTTTTACTCTTTAAAAAATAATAGAAAAATTAATTTATCTTAACTTCAAAAGATAATGGGATCCTACATTTTATTGATTACAGGTTTCAATAATGCTTACCCTTTCAGCTGCAACGACAGCACCTGGGAGGAAAAAAATACACATTTACATAAATTTTACTTTAAAAATTAATATTACTTATTTTGATATATGCTGCTGTGGTAGTTGGTAAAATTTAACGAAAATTATTCAAAATAAATACAAAATTATAAACTAATTTACTTACAAAGTAACAACAGGGCAGCTAAAACTTTCATCTTCCCTTGGAATCTAAAGCGTAAAAAACTTATATTAATGGAATATTAGAACAAATTAGCTTTTACACGATTCCAGAAATGATACACTATAGAATTTCTTCTAATGCTTAAAGTATAGTCTATAGAGAAGAGGATGTGACTTACTTCATCTTTAAATTCCAATAAAATGAAGTTTCTCCTCCTCAAGCTTTTATAAGAGTCAAGAAATTTAAATAAAATAATAAAGAAATCGCAGAATTCTGAATGGTCAGAATAATTTTTTTGTACGACCTTAAGTTGCTATTGGGGGAAACAACAATGCTTTTCGACTCCAATTAACCTACTTCAAACAGGATAAGCAACCAGAACACGGTAAAGATCAACTTTTACTGCTTTGACGTTGACGTTGGGCATTGCTTTGACGTCAGATTTATACGTTGAAATACAAAATTTTTTATATTATTATCGAAATTTTTAGCATAAAAGGACGTTCGATTAATCCTTCATCGTTTTCACGGTTATTCTGACCTTTTATATCTGTTTAAAACGGACAATAGTTCTAATTTTAGAAAATGGTAACACTGAAAATTAATTTCTTTTTAAATTATATTCTTGACTTAATTATATTTTTAATTAAATATAACATTAAAATAAGCAGAAAATTATTTATTTCTTTATTATTTAAGTAAAATGTTTAGTAAAAATATATTAATTTCCATTTGTATATTTGTATTTAAAATTTTGTGAAGTTTCGTCATAATTTAATAAAAATAATATAAATATAAAGCAAATATAACAAACTTCCATATAATTTTTTATATTTATATTCGTTTATAACCATAAATTGTCACAATTTAATATAAAGAAGCATCAATACTCTGATTATCAAATCATATATCTAATAAGAAAAACGAATTTTTTACCTTCTCTAAACAAAATTTCGTCATTTAATTATTACTAAATATCGATAATATTTTATAAATAAAATATATAAAAATTTTCATAATAAAATTCATGTATTTGTAGGCTCCAACATTTAATTTTCGAATGCTACATTTTCTTGTTTAACGGGTTTTACTTGTATCTCATTTTGTATTTTTCTAGAGTTTAAAACGATTTCATTTTTGTTGTGTCTGTTGTTACGTGATAAATAATATAAATTCTAATTTAAAATATTTCGTGATGTCGGTATTAATTTCTATATATTTAACACTCGTAAAAGTTATTAAACAACATTAAATAAGAGAATTCAGTCACGCAAATGGACTGAATTCGTAAGAAGAATTACGTTTTCTTATCTGTTTAATTATTAAATTTAAATTCTAGAATAAGATATGAATATATTTTTACACTTTAATTAAAATTATAACAGAATTTAACATAAAAATATTATTTTAAATAAATATTTATCATCAATATATTCAATAATTGGGATGGATGATGACATAGGAAATTGAGGAAAGTGATCTTTTATCTCTTAACCTCATCAAAGTATATATAAAAATTCATGTTAAAACTTACTCTCCTATTTTCATATTTTCTTCAAACAATGAAATTTATAATGGCGTGGGCCTATAATGGATCAGACTGTAATTTTAGAAGATTACTAATCTTCGAACTTTGCCGGTTTCAAAATGGGATCAGATCTGATAAAAAGGAAAGTTTTATACGTGATTTTAAGGGTAAAATGACAAATCAAAAGACATTTACGTCTTCTTCCTGTATAAAATTTTTAGGGATCGTTATAGCTCTGAAAATATTGATACAAAATTTAATTTTTAATTATTATTTACTCAAGATGTGTTAATTGACAGTTTCTAATCATAATTTATACCAAAAAAAAAAAAATTTAACGTATTTAATATTAGAAAGATTGTTCATTTACCTTGTTTAAATAATCATTGACGAAGTAGAACTTTTCTGCATTACTGCACGCGTTGTTATCGTCACTTTTCTGAATANAAAAAAAAAAAAACTTTAATTCATATCACTTTTGTATTGTGTTTCTCTCATAGAAGACGTAGACTAATTTGGAATACCCTTCTGTATAAGGGACCTGAACCCAGTAGACAGATCCTAGGTAAGAGAGATGAGTCCAAGTTAAAATTTAATATGAATCATAACGTATTTTAATAAATTTTTGCTTTTAATACTTACGTAATGGATATATATATTAATTTGTTTTTATTACCAGGGGTCCTAGGCCCTGTTACGCCAGTATATCTGAATCAAATGGCTGGTAGTCTTTATCATCTGAGTCAGTCTACATTCTTTTTTCTTCGTTTATATTATTATTATTTTCGTTTGTTAAACTTTTATAATCCATGTAAATTAATTTTCTGTTAATTTTATACCATTTTAAAATGCCATAATTTGAATTAGTTAACAAAGTCAATGTATACATGAAATGCCATTGATCATATATTCATGCTTTTTAAATTAATAAATAAAAATTTCGTTTGATAATATAGAAAATAGGTCCTTTCCTTTGTTTTTAATTACATCGTTTTTATACAAGAAATTATTTAAATTGACTATTATTATTTGGCAAACTTATTGTTGTATATCATATAAATTAAATTCTTTAATTATTAATTAATATATTTATTCTAAAACAATTTAAAGAAATAAATAATTTATTTTTAAGATTTTATTATTATTTTCAACTGGCATTGAATACTTTTGAGATATCGCCGATAAGATATACGAGGTATAAAGTAAAATAAACCTACTAATTTTTAATTTATCCATTTAAAATGCATTAAAATTTGTTGGTGCCTATATAAATAATATTATCACACGATAACATTATTTACAGGTAATGATATTCAATAAATTGTTTGAAAATTNTAATTATTTTTATGTAAACAATAATAGAATTTAGGAATTTAATTATAAAGTTTATCCGTCAATGAACTAATATAATTTCAAATTTTTCTGATGAGGTAGATGATCGAAGCAATAACTTCATCAAGCTATTATTCTAGAGGAGCCAAATTCCAGTTTGGGTCTATTCATAAAGTTTTAAGAATGTATTAAATTCCGTCTTATTACTTCAACATCATTATGAGTTCAACCGGATCTACAATGGATCCAGATGAACTCGCGATGGACATAAAAAAAATACCCCTTTAATATCTGCAGAACGAATTAAAATAAGCAATATTTCTTTAATTTTTGAATAAATAATTAATTGTATAATTGACAGAGAATTGAAACAATATTAGAGATTCCTTTCTGCAAAATGTCATACATACATAGGACTGAAGTTCGAATCTTAAGATATAAAAATTATAGTTTCTAAACGAAATTGTCAGTACTTGTTTTATTATTGAATGACTTTATTTATTGTTTATAGACGAGTCAACGAAATTTGGAATAAAGAAAGGGTTGAGAATTTCGCTATATTCTGTAAGAACAATATATATATATTATTCTTAAAGAATATAGGCATTCTTATAGAATATATAGCCTATATATTACATATAATTAATGCTCGAGTGTGGGATAAAAAAGGAGTGTGATGGTTTTCCCTCTCACCTAACTAGAGCACGTACGCCTACACTCACACTTAAGTGCATACATAACGCTTAAATATGTAATATATTTCAGTTAGCCGTTAACAAATTTATATTCGTAAACATCTTTAACCAGATAATATCATTATCGTAGGTATTTTTTGATCTATTGCTGAGGATGGAAGACAAGATTGATAATTTGCATGCGATATTCAAATATATAATTACAGAATAAAAATTAGTTTATCTTTTATTCGATTTCTTATGGAAAATTCCCTTAAGAATCCCTTAAAATTCCATATTTATTTAATTGTACGAAAATGTTTTTAAAATTTATATATACAATTCCAAAAACTAACTTCCGGGATATTATTGCTACTAAAAAGTAATGGGAGTTTCAAGGCATTTTAAAAAGAATCGGGATAATATCCGACCCCACCTCAACATCTGCATATAATTGTTTATTAAATTCTTAATTAAACAAAACATTTTGAAATTTATAATTTAAATAAAACATTGTTTTATATAACACGACATTTTAACAATTAGATATATATTCGTTATACTTATAATATATTTTTAAACATTCTGTAAATATAAAAAAAACGTATTTAAATTTATTAAAAACAATTAAAATATCATGTTTATCATGTTCTATTTGTTTTCTACAGTCGATTACATTTTTATATTTATGTATTGATAAAGATCTAATATGGTGTTAAACGGCTATTTTTTTTTTCTTTCTTTTTTCGTAATTACTGTAAATTTGTCCTAATTAATTTCTTCTTTTCTGTAGAATTTCTTTTTAATTTTTGTTTCTAAGAGAAAATGGTTGAGGATGCTTGTATATATACAAACAAATAGCAGTGTGAATGTTAGAGAAGATGGTAGAGAGCTTCGTGCTTTGGAACGAAACTTAAAATAAAGAAGCTGAAGAAGAGAAATATTCTCCAATAGAAAACAGAAAATTATGGTATATTAAGTATCTTTATATTTATCTAGAGACTATTTTTAAGATTATAAAATTTAGAATATGAAAGCCACAAAGGTTTTGAGATATCACGTGTTAAGAGACATCAGGATAAAACGTAAGAATGTACTCGATTCAAGATTTAGGATTGAGAGCAGTACAAGATTCTTGTACTTCTTGTAATACAAGAATTTTGAATTTTACCCTGATTTTAATTCCGATTTAACCTAATTTTGATTTGACACTGAGTTTACTTTAAGTCAATTTTGATCTTGAATTTTAATCGATAAAATTCAAGGCTATTTTATTCAATTTTATGTTTTCGAATTTTGTAGAGATTTATTTCGATGTTCAAATATTTTATTAGAAATAAATGCAAAATAAATTTTTTAATTATAATAATTTATATTTTTGTTTATAAGAATTTGTTTTAAATTAATATGGAAATATTTGATTTTTTAAAAGTAAATATTTTTTTAATAGAAAAATATTAAAATTTTATTTTTTTTAGTCCATGAATTAAATTAATGATGAATATCATTATCTACTGGAAGAATAGTATTTTTTAAAATTTAATTAATACTAAATCTTAATTAATTTTTTTAAAATTAAAATCTTGTATATAGAAAATTATTAATTAGAATTAAAAATTATTTCTGTATTAACTTATTGAATGTAACATTTTAATTATATTACTAATATGAAAATATAATTTAAATTTTTTTTATTCTTTACTTTATACTTAAGATAGCGCCTTTAAGCAAAGGATCACACTTAAAACTAACATAGCATAAAATTCCCAAAAGCATAAAATCACAGTAAATAAATAAAATAAATATTTTTTAAACTTTTTTAATCAAAGATACAGGTTACTATATTCTAGATAAAATATTTATAGATAAATCTAGATATAATTAATTATTTTTATGTAAACAATAATAGAATTTAGGAATTTAATTATAAAGTTTATCCGTCAATGAACTAATANAGTTAATGACTACTAGCTTTTATTTGCTTCTTAACTGTAAAAACAATTTAAAAATATTATTTATGTAGTCTCGATTGCTGTTTTACACTCGCTTGAACTGAATAATTATTATTCCTTTTTCAGAGTTTTTAATCTTTGTATTCAACCACGTTTAATTCGGGGCAAGAATTCTTTACGTTTGGTTTAACAAGTTATAAATACAGTTTAAATTTCAGGTTAACAGCACGTAAATCATCCGCTTCTATAGTAAATGTCCTTGATGAAAGCATCCGAATTCGACGATTATTTTTTCGTTAAATGAACTTCCTGCAAAGGTCTTGTCTTATATTGTTTCGAATTCATTTTAATCGTGATATAAACACAATTATAATTATCGGAAAAGTATGTTAGGAGTGTCCTTTCATAGGAAGAACACTCCCTTAGTTCCTGCTGTTCCAGTTTAATACGTTTTCGGAATTACAAGGTAACACTGAAAACGTATCATAAAAGAAGTTTTTTACACAAATATATCATTTTCTTCGTTTACTATTAATAAAAAAAATTCGTTATTTTTTTCTGTAAAGAAAAAAATGTCGTTTTTATTTAGTTTGAATAGAACGTTTCAGTGTCATTTACGTAAAACCAATTTATTCTCGACATTCGAGACACAATGACCCTATCTCGTCCTTGTACCCTGTTAAATATAAGTTTAATTCGTCTCCGTCTTTTAACCTCTGACTTAGTTCAAGATCTAATCAATCATTATTGACCATGTATTTAAGAGATAACCGGGTCAACACTCTATAATATTGTAAAAGGTCGTCTATGTTACACAATATAACACTTTATTCCACTGATATTGAATTATATAATATATAAGCCGCAATATCAACTTCGGAAAAACTAAAGAATTTACAAAGGTTAACGAAGGGAATTCCATTTATTTGTAAGCGTGTTAAGCATGTAAATACATTTATTTTTGATACGCTACTCCCTAGAGCATGAAATATTAGAGAAATAATTTTGTACAAACACATATCAAAATATTTGCGCCGTATTATAAACTGCTAGGCGTTTTGTACGTTTAACTGCCCTGACCTAGTTAACGAGGACAACAAGTAGAATATACTATAATAGTTGAGAAGGTTGTAGACAAAGATGTTAGATTACGAAACTTTTAGACTAAAATAGAATTTATTTTTTATTTAATGATTAAAATTTTAATATTAAAGATCATTTCTATTTAGATTTTATTCAAAAAGAAGCATTATTATATTCAACAATTCTAACATTCCTTCAAGCTGTTACAGTTTTTATGGTTTATTGTCTTTTAAGAAAAACTGGTTTTGTTAGTTTTTATTTTAATTGACTTGATTTAATAAAAAAAATAAGTATTTTACTTTTTGAAAGTTTGACTTTTAATCCATTGTTTAAATACTATTTTCTTGAAATAAATGAAAATAAATTAATTTTGCTTTGAATTTCATACAGTTAAGCTGTATTAGTTTAATCTTCGGGCTAAAAGTAAATTAAGATATTGATGAAATAGGTAGAAAAGGTGCAAGACTGGGCTTTTGTAACATTCCCTTTTTGAATTTAAAGTCTTACAAAGTGGTTCCAGTAGATAAAATGACTGAAAATTGGTACTTGGAGAAGGGTCTGCGCCTATCAATGAGCTGGCCACGTGGAGTTTTTCGGAATTTTTTCATGTGATTAACATCTGAACAGGAGTCAGTTTCCATAGAAAGTCTTCCCGGGAGGCACCCATTGGCAAATCGTTCAAGTGTTGCGTTGTCGCATCCTATCGAACTATACTATATTCTTATAAAATTTATTCTTCTATTTAGCATTGAATATATACTTTTTGCAAATAACAATTTATTAGATTCACTTATTTAAATTTAATTTTTACGAGTATTATGTGGAAATAAGAAGTCTCGTGCCTTTACAGCATTTAAAAATATGTTATAATCACTTTCTCTTTGATATTTTAAGTAAAAAGAATTAAAACAATGCATTTTTAAGATATATTTTATCATTAAAAATCGAATGAAACAACAATGATTTAGTCTGGATTTCAATCTATAGAATCATCAGAAGGAAATGAAAAACTCGAACTCGTATGAAAATGCATGGTCAGGTTATAAAATTGGCATTCGTGTTTCTGTTTTTTCCTTTTAAATAAATTCTCATGAATAATCAATTAACCATGAATCTGGAATGCAGTATATAAGATTTGAATTTCGTAAATTATAGAGGTCGAATGAACCAGTATTTATTAAGGCGAGTGTCAAATCTAAGAAATTAATTATTCTACTCTTTTAATTTTATCGTATTTTATCAAATACGCGCATATTTACAAATTAATNTACTTGGACGACAAATTTGAAAATAGGCCTGGCCAAGGAAGTGTGGAAACGTGACGACACATTCCTGTATGAGACAGACCATTATTTCCTAGAAAATAGCTGTTTACAGTCCATGAAAAGTAACATACGAGAGGTTTCTTGAATGTACCACTGTGCCATCAAGTCTTCATACTACTATTAAAGGTGGCCGACTGTCATAGAAGATGGCACCCTAGAGCAGAGCGCAAGTAATATGCCGCTCAACAGCAGTAAAACACTCATTAGTGGTTCTCCATTCTCTAACAATTAGATAGTCATCCGTTTCCAAACATAACAGGGATTCTCGGTTGTCTTATGATCATTTGTCCTCTTGGTCTGTTTATCCAATCTCCTCAATTAATTTGAAATTATAAATTATACGATAATAATAATAATAATAATAATAATAAATTTAATAAAAAGTAAGTTAATGACTACTAGCTTTTATTTGCTTCTTAACTGTAAAAACAATTTAAAAATATTATTTATGTAGTCTCGATTGCTGTTTTACACTCGCTTGAACTGAATAATTATTATTCCTTTTTCAGAGTTTTTAATCTTTGTATTCAACCACGTTTAATTCGGGGCAAGAATTCTTTACGTTTGGTTTAACAAGTTATAAATACAGTTTAAATTTCAGGTTAACAGCACGTAAATCATCCGCTTCTATAGTAAATGTCCTTGATGAAAGCATCCGAATTCGACGATTATTTTTCGTTAAATGAACTTCCTGCAAAGGTCTTGTCTTATATTGTTTCGAATTCATTTTAATCGTGATATAAACACAATTATAATTATCGGAAAAGTATGTTAGGAGTGTCCTTTCATAGGAAGAACACTCCCTTAGTTCCTGCTGTTCCAGTTTAATACGTTTTCGGAATTACAAGGTAACACTGAAAACGTATCATAAAAGAAGTTTTTTACACAAATATATCATTTTCTTCGTTTACTATTAATAAAAAAAATTCGTTATTTTTTTCTGTAAAGAAAAAAATGTCGTTTTTATTTAGTTTGAATAGAACGTTTCAGTGTCATTTACGTAAAACCAATTTATTCTCGACATTCGAGACACAATGACCCTATCTCGTCCTTGTACCCTGTTAAATATAAGTTTAATTCGTCTCCGTCTTTTAACCTCTGACTTAGTTCAAGATCTAATCAATCATTATTGACCATGTATTTAAGAGATAACCGGGTCAACACTCTATAATATTGTAAAAGGTCGTCTATGTTACACAATATAACACTTTATTCCACTGATATTGAATTATATAATATATAAGCCGCAATATCAACTTCGGAAAAACTAAAGAATTTACAAAGGTTAACGAAGGGAATTCCATTTATTTGTAAGCGTGTTAAGCATGTAAATACATTTATTTTTGATACGCTACTCCCTAGAGCATGAAATATTAGAGAAATAATTTTGTACAAACACATATCAAAATATTTGCGCCGTATTATAAACTGCTAGGCGTTTTGTACGTTTAACTGCCCTGACCTAGTTAACGAGGACAACAAGTAGAATATACTATAATAGTTGAGAAGGTTGTAGACAAAGATGTTAGATTACGAAACTTTTAGACTAAAATAGAATTTATTTTTTATTTAATGATTAAAATTTTAATATTAAAGATCATTTCTATTTAGATTTTATTCAAAAAAGAAGCATTATTATATTCAACAATTCTAACATTCCTTCAAGCTGTTACAGTTTTTATGGTTTATTGTCTTTTAAGAAAAACTGTCTTGAATATAAATTAGATTGTCTACAATATTTAAGATTTAATTTTTTTATCTGAAGAATTTTGGCGTGTAATTTTTATTTAGTATTTTTTGATTGATGACTGTAATCATCGTTGGATGGCATTATTGTAATCATCATAGAATAATTTTAAAAAATTGAACTTTTATGTAAAATTGCAATGAAAAAAAGAATTTAAAAGCACGTACAGACCTAGATATAACTCGTAAAAATAAAATAAATCGTGTTCAGAAGCTAATTGTGATTGTAAACTATGATTTAGAAATAAAAAATTGACGAAATATTTGAAGATTTTGTGAGTTAAAAGGCATAATTTAGACCGAAAAAATCTGTTCTTAAACTGTAAAATATTTCTCAGTCATATTTGAATTATTATATAGTAAAATATCGTACATATTAATGCTTTTATATTATTAAATAAAAATTTATTTGTAAATGCTTAATTACTTATTCATTACAAAAAAAAATCTTTATTATTATAAAATATGAATGTCTTTAGTATTCTTAGTGTTTTATAAATAAAATTTTTCTTCATACTTTTCATTATAAGATTTAATTGTCTAATTTAAACATTAATATACGAATTATTATACCCGAAAACCTGTAAATAATAATGGACAATTTATCATATTTTAAACAAAATTTCGTGCGTTTGTATGTAAATTTTTAGTGGCATTTTTTTTTTTCGGGAGGTCGCCTATTTGTTGTTAAACCTGTTCGAATTTTTATTTTGAAACTGAAGGCAGAAAATTTGTTTTTCTTTTTAAATGAAAGATACTCTGTGGACATCATTTCGCCATCTATTGAGAGAGTGTAGAAACTTTATTATATTTTAGTATTTTAATAAATATTTTTCATATTATTTAATGTAAAATAATGAAAGTGTTAAAAATTAATTAAAGTTATAAAGTTTAATTTTTTTAATTTGAATATTTCATTAAAATCATACATATATCTTTAAAAATCCATGCAATAATAAGTTAAATAAATATGCATACGATTTACTTTGTCTATTTAGTATCTTTTATATACATATACAGTAGTTATTAAATTTTCTTCTGGAAGTTTTAAATAATGCATACATGTATATATATTTTTTTAATTTTTATCTTTAAAATCTTTTCATCAACAACAATTTTAATTATAAAATTGTTAATCTATTATTATTTTAGTACGGAAATTGATAATTTGCTTAAAATATTAACAATATAAATATTCGTATAAAGCGAAAATAAACGAAAAGCTGTAAAGACAGCTTTCCTGCATTGTTATTGTAAAAACAAAGAAGCCGACTTTCAGGGGCTAAATATTTTTAACGTTATTAAATAAGTAAATAATTCAAATTTTATTCTTTTATATATTAATATTATTATTGTAGTCATATTATTTTTTAAAAAATATATAAAATACATTTAATTTTGATAAAATAAAATACATTTTTCTTTAATTCGATTTAGTCTATGAAAAAAATTCATACAATAAACTGAATAAAGTCTATAGCTCTACAGGTCATTCCATTGAATATTTTTATTATGAAAAATATGTTTCAAATAAAGAAATTCCTTATAAAAATAAGCTATTAATAAATACTACTGATTACTTTTTCAAGAAGTTATAGCCAGATTTTATTACGAGGACATGAATGATTTCTAATAATACCGTTTACTGATGGGTCGTCCAAATTGTTGCCCCTATAGTACACAATTATAAATAATAGGATCTGTGAGAAAAGACACTTTTTATCGTAGTTTTATTGAACTCAAAAAGGAAGGAGCAAAATTAATATCAGAAATACACGTGTAGAAAACGTTTAGAAACGGATACGGAAAATATTTTCTATTTTCTGTGGAAACTAAAAATTGATTAAAACAAGTTTTTACATTTTATGCATAAAAATGTTCCGTCGAAATATTTCCAATAAGAGAAGCTCTTCTAACCATGTAATTGGATCTAGAATCGAAAAATAGATAATAATTTTATCGCTGATTGGAGAGGAGCGGAAAGATGTTAAAATTGATTTGAGATTGTTGTCTGATGTTAAATTCGAAGTGACAGTATTTGTAGTTAAATTCAATATGCATATTGGATTTAATTTACCAGAGAAAAGTGTAGAGTATAAGTTACTAAAGTGGAATATATTAAAACTAGTTTTAACATAATCCATTCTGTTGTTTCAAATTGGACTCACGTTAGTTCGATTAACATGTCTTTAAATCTTTTCGAAACAATTTATGAATTCGTTAATTTCAATTATAATACTAACAAAATTATTATTTAAATTCATCATCTTGAGAATGATCTACAAAAATTAAGCTTAGTTTACGTATAAACAGCAAATTTTATTTTAGAAATTCAGTTTAAATTACGTCTGTTTCTTTGTCAAAAATTAAAACCTAAACAAAACCAAAAATATAAGAAAATTTTCTGTTTTTATTTCTGTTTTATGATTTTAATGTATGATTGTTCCTAACTTCAAAGTCCAATTGAGAGAGCAGAACAAAGGGAAAATAGTTTGTCACATCGACGGCAGCGGTGGCAGGAGTAGAAAAAATTATTTACATTAATTAAAATTATTCTCGTTATTTTTTTCTGGTTTTCTAAACAAAATAGAACAGAATTTGAAAATGATCTTCGAGTTTATGCTTGGACCCGGAAGTTTTCACAGATGCTCAGTTCCGATTTCATCACTCACCACACGGCTGAACCTATTACAAAACTGACAAAATCCGGATGGGCCCGGAAAAAAGTAGTTTTTGGTGCCTATTAGGTGGAAAGACTTTGAAAAACACTACTAGAGACAGCGCCTCCTCCTTTTGGGTGTAGGAAAATTTATAGAAAATGCTGTTTGAAACACGTTCCTCTCAGCTGATTGAGGTAAGTAAATGTTATCCAAGTACTGCACGTCCTACTGTAATAAATGCAAAATCTTATCCACTTTAAGCTTTTGCATTATCCATCCGTTTTACAGTAAAAATAGTTGAAAAAAGACTTTTCAATGTAAATTTACATTGAAAAAGTATTGTAAGTCTTCCGCGGATGCGGACGCATATAGCGAATCAGCGACTTGCCCTGATCGGCTAACAAGTATTCAGAAAAACAATTTTCAACATTTAAAAATAAAAAGTTTCAGTTTGTGAATGTTGGTAACATAGGGATGGAAAACAAACTGCGGTATCTAATTGGAGGGAGATTTAAATTTGGTTTCCGATGTGATTTTTTGGGATTAATGTCTAAAAAACAAAGCAGATTTTGAAAAACTTCTATAGAGGATTTTAAGCTCATTTTGTATCCTAAAATCGATTTACAAAATACTGGAATCGCATTATAACTTCATAGGACCCATGCAAATTTGAATTTGGGGTCCCATGAACAGTGTTGATTTCAAACGTTTTCTTTCGATGAAATTTTCCGAGGAAAATATTTCCTCATAAAAGTTTAGTTTAGGGCCACCTGTTGGTGGTGACTCCAGGCAATTGCTCTTTTTACCCGCAAAATAATGCACCACCGTGGCATCGAGTTACACCATAAGACGAGGCTTTCGGTTTAGTCAAAGATATCGCTACGATCGGTAAGAACGGGGAATAAAAAAAAATCAATTATATTTTCATAAATGGAAATTTTTATTGCATGTTATGATTCTACATCAAAAACAAACAAACTTTTGCTTAAAACATTTTTTCGAAAGATGCATTTATTAGAAGTTATGAGCATTTAAAGCTGCCGCGGCCGCCACAAGTAAATCTGTGAGACCTGTGAAAAGGTATATTATATATATATATATACCTTAAGATTCCACCAAATAATAATAAATATTTTGTGGAAGACTGTATATATATAAGTGAAGATCTTATTGAAAAATGTTCCTTCCCAACTCCGCCTCGTTGAGTTGGTTTCTTGTATATCACGACTCGATGTAGTGAATCAGGTTCGTCGGAAAGTACACCTCCACACTCAAATTGAATATATATATAGTTTATTTACAGTTGTACAAGTTATAAACGTAGCATATGTACAGGAAGATCATGCGTGGTGAATTCACGTGCCAGATTGGCGTCTGGAAACTAATACTCTTGGGAGAGACCTCAGTCAGCTTTCGGAGTCGGCTCAACTGCACGGTCGGTCCGGTCTCAGCACTAACCCGTCCCTGAGAAGATTAACAGAGGAGAACACTCTCTCTTTACGCTCAGCGGGCTTCCCAAGTGCCTGAGACTACCGTGTACCAGTCTCTTGCCCTTCTCTCCTTTCCTCTCGTTCGGCCCGCAATTTAAGGGTTTTTGGACGGGGACTTCCGACCAATCACAATCCCTTTTCTTTGCCCGAACAGCTTACACTCGGGTCCGCCGTCATCCGACGAGAGTGAAGCTCACACAAACGTCCGCCACTTGTTTACGTTCGTTCGTTTACAATAAGGCAATTGTACTACCGTCTCACTGCAGGTGGGTCCAATTAACAAAGCCGTACCCCTTTTGTCCCCGCTGTGCTAAAAGGATACTACTTTACAATATATTTACAGGGAAGGGGCTCCTAATGCCGACCGCTTCAAGTAGTCGACCATCTAAGCCGAAAATCGTGCATAATTAGTTAATTAGTCCATCTGAACATGTTTAGGCGAGCTATCTTCACAGGAAGCATTATATGATGATCCCATTCTCAATGGCATATAAGAATAACAGGTTGCCTCACTCGCGGGAATGAGGAAAATTATTGCTCTTGTAGTCAGCCACGTAAGATATTATCAGGCCTTTATAAGATAACAAAGGTTCTGTGTTTCAGGTGCATGTTTTCTACAAAATGCCTATTATTGAGCTCGCTTACTTGTTTCGGTTGGTGGAAAACTATCAAAGAACCTGCCGTAGCTAATAATTTAAGTCAATTCTGATCTAAAATGTAAATAATGAGGCAGTTGACTACTGGTTATACTTATTCCGTAAATTCGCATGTTCGACCGCGGTGGTCGAGTACTGGAGTTTGTGACTATTTTCGTGAAATGTGTCCATGATTGAAAATACATATGCCAGGTCGCCCTTTAACAGTTGCTAAATATGTAAGGCTCTCGATGAAGGAAAACTCAGTTGTTGACCGCCATAAATGATCGTGCGAATACGCTGGTTGATTAGTAGCGCAGAGTAACTAATAATCAACCATTAATGCACGCCGGCTTTCCAGTGACTGTTATTCCAGAGTATTTAATATTTAAATGTCAAGCCAATCAAAATCATCCATAAAAACTGAAAATGACAAAATTAACAGTTGTATAATTCTTAGAGCATAAAACTACCACCAGTAAAAACGAAGTCCAAAAGCGCAAAATAAATCAGTATACGGAAAAAGCATTCTCTGATATTTTTTCTGCTATTAGAGGCCAAAAAATGCCTATCAAAGCCGCATCAAGTTCTGAAAATTCTGAAACAATCCAGTCTGATTCAAATCTATCCCTAGCAATTCCATATATGTCATCACATGGAAACGTTTTTTCTGGCTTTTTTATCATTTGTATTGGCCACTATCAATTGATACAAAAAAGAAATGTGAACAAAAAGAACGTCCATTACATCCAATTCACGGAGAGAGTTCATATTACAAAAGAAAAGAGCAAAAGCAAGCAAAACAGAAGAGAAAGAATGAAGGAAAGTGGAAAAACTGAAGAAAAACACCGAAATATCTTCCATGAAATGCAGTGGCAAAGGAGAAAAACACAAAAAAGTTTTTGCATCACTAAATAAAAATGAAATTGGGATCACTGAGAAGCAAGTTGTGTTGTGGATTCAGATAGTGATACAGAAATGGAGGAACTAAAAAATGTTGGCTGTGATTATTGCAGCAGGGAGTACCATTAGTAATTTATTTCCCAATAGCAGGAACCCTTATGATGTTGCATCTCTTATGTGATGTTTGTGTAGTAAACAAACCATAATTCACACAATTGTTCATGTGTAAGATTTCCCACTTATCCAACTGAATTTATATAAATAAACACTGCAGTTGGCTTGTGGTCGACAATTGAAACTTCAGTGATCGGACTAGGGAATTTCATGGTCAACTACTGTGTGAACAGCCCATGTAATTAATTAATTTTTTTCTAATTACGAGGTGCCACTTATACAATTGATATACACTGTAGTAGTACGACAATATATATGGTATCTACATTTAAATTTCTAACTACGAAAACATCAAAGAAAAATGAAATGTTTATATTAATTTTAAAATTATATTAATCAATAAAACTATAATAGTTATTGTGTAGTAGAAAAATTGTACAATTGTTATTTTTTTAAAAAAGTACATTATTATTTTCTCTTCAATGTTACCAACGTTAATTTAATAAAATTACTCGCGTTCAAAATTAATCGAAAACCCACTAAAAAATATTATTAATCTTTAATAAACAAAAGTATATTCTCATAAAAACTAATAATTCATTATATTTTCATATAACTTTCTTTTCTGTTCATTTTATCTATAAAATTAAAATACATATTACGGAAAATTTTGGTTTCTAAGTAAGAATATGAGAAGTGAATCCAAATAAATTGAGTCGATTTTTTTTATTGGGGTCAATAATATACTGTAAATATTCTACAATTGCTGGCGGGCGACAGTTTCCCCGCCAGCAATTGCCGAAGATAAAAAGCAACATAAACCATTTATTTTGATAGATAAGTTAGGAAAGATGCGAAAGAATTCGAATTTTTAACAGATTTGGAAATTATCCAGAACAATGTTTCAAATCTGAATGATGTTTACGAAGATGATACATAAGAAAACCGTTTCAGATCCATTTCAAATTAAACGTGGAGAGAAATTAGCTAGAGCATTAAAGTTATTCAATCTTATTGTTTTCTTAAGGAGATTCTATTTTCCTTTTAAACAAAAACACTTTATTTCAGTAAACTTTTGAAAATAAATATTTTCTCAGCTGATCTTAATTTTTTTTTTATTTTTTAGTTTTTAGATCTTTTCATCCTGCAGGTCTTTTTACCATATCCATTATGGCTCGGGCACGCAAACAATGGAGATAACCGACTTCTAAAGGATAAGACACCCGATACATTCGGGATAGGCTGCCCGTGAAAAATTATTGAAGTCGCCGAGCTCATAATGCCTCAAGGATCTGGTTGAGATGCCTGAGGTCCTTTACTGTCTTGTCATTATGGTAAAGCTTTTAGCCATTAATGGTACAGTCAAACACAAAATGAAATCGCAGAACTTCATATAGGATTATACTATTCATCTTAATATATAAGCCTATTATATTTTATACTTTATATAACTTTTAAGTTAGTTTTAAAAAAAGGATTCTTAAATTTGTGCCTGTAATCCATTTTTATTTCCTTTTCTTTGTATGGAACTTGGCTAATCTGAAAAAACTCAATTGCATTTGATGATAGAAATCTTTTTTAAATAATTTTCTTATTAAATTAGAAACAGGAAAAGAAAGAATAACCTATTTTATTAAAAATAAATAAAAAAGAAAACATTGTATTATAATTATCATATTACGAAAATTAAAAATTGTTCAATTTTATTGTTTTCATAAGGAGATTCTATTTTCCTGTTGCTTTGCAGTATCCCATCGAACAAACCAATCAATCCATATATGTTATACAGTAATCCATTAAGTAAGTATTAAAAGCGAAAATTTATTAAAATGTTTAGTGATTCGTATTAAATTTTAACTTGGGCACCCCTTTACATGTTTTAGTTACAGTGTGATCAAGTATTGGGGCAATTGGATACCACTGCTCCACCAGCCAGCCCACTGCGAAGTCAGAGCGTCTTAGATGGTGGGCATTTCGGCGAGACTGTTATTCTGCTTTCCTCAAGTTCAATAATGCGGCCTTTCTCATAAATAAATTAATCTGAGGTTTAGTGGTTTATGTTTAGTTTAAATTGAGTTTACATAATTTTGAATTATAATGTATAAGTTTTCTAAATACCCGTAATTATTTTCTTAAAAAAATTATGTATTTCTTAATGTAACAATTTCTGTTGATGAACAACTATCCAATTCTGTAATGAATAAATGCAATAGAAAATTCAAATGGGTGGTGAAGGATGTCGCCGATATAGTCGGAAAAAACCTGATTTGATTTCAGATCCTGGATACAAGCTGACTCCTTAACTCCCTCGGCTATCTGGCTATCGCATTTAATACATTAATTTCCTTTACCCGTACAAAATTTTAGAAAAGATTCTGGAAGAATAATATTTTCAATGATCTAATTTATCGAAAATCTAATTTTGAATCTACAGAAATTGATGTGAATTAATGTGCTAAAATTAAAATGTCCTCCTTAAGTTGTCATCGAAACTTCTATCTGCATGCTTTTTAATTAAAAAATTGATTGATTAAATTAAAGTTCGTTGTTCTGTTCTATTTTTTTCTATTATCATTATTATTATTATTATTTCCAAACAATTTCGCTTTCTAATAACAATTTAAACAATTCTAAAAATACATGTAAAGATTTAAACAAATTCACAACAATTTTTTTAAAAGTTTGAAATGTATTTTGTTTACTGTGTTATACTTTCAGTGTAAGAACGTAAAATATTGTAAGCATGTTATTAATAAAAATACATGCTTTCTAGTCTGAAACTTAGCTAAAAATAGTTTACAAATTATTGTTAAATCCTTAAAAACTGAGTAAGTAACAAGTCGGTTTTATGAATAAAACAAATGCTTTTTACACACCATAATCGTTTAGAAACCAAAAATAAATGAATGAAACTTGCATTTCTTTGTTTACTTTTTGTCTAATAATTAGATTACTATAAAAATCTACAATCTATACAGGAAAATGACAGTTATAAACAGGTTATTGTTTTCTACATTTGTTTTATATATGATTGCAAAACGATGTTTCACCAGATCTGATAGAAATAAATCAAGGTTTCAAGGACGTGAAACGGGTTCGAACTTTCACAAATATAATGTTCCACCCTCTTCGAAAGCCATAAAATATATGAATAAAAGAAGTAAAGATTTTTCATCACTTATCAAGAGAAACTTTAATATATACCATTTTAATATCAGAGATTTTACTTTAAAAAGAAACTTGAGATCTTCTGTGTTCGGGTCATATCAAATTGCCGATTTTCTGTATCTGCCTTGACAATACATGTTAAAGCATTTAATACTTTAAAACAATAAAAATATTAATTAATTAAAAGTATTTTATCATATAAATATATTTTTAATAAATATAAAACACCTTAAATTACAAATTTTATAAAACATATTACATAATACATTCTTATTAATTTATTTAAAATGATATTTTATGTCTTATAAGATAAATAAATAATATAAAAACTGATTGTATTAAAAAATTATGTAAGTAATTCTTAGAAAGCAAATTAATTTTTACAAACAAAATATCACTTTCATTTGAAAATTAATTGAATTTCTATATCGTTTACTTTTCACAAATAACAGAAAAGAATTTAAATGTGTCGGCTGTTAGAAGTCTTGTTTTATATACAATTTATCATCTAATTATTTTATTTTTTATGACATTGATAAATGAAAAGTTACCGGAAAAAATTGCATTACAGATCTA
The DNA here is from genome assembly GCF_000671375.1 of Centruroides sculpturatus. Classification (NCBI taxonomy): domain Eukaryota; kingdom Metazoa; phylum Arthropoda; class Arachnida; order Scorpiones; family Buthidae; genus Centruroides; species Centruroides sculpturatus. Next base: position 623,734 of record NW_019384863.1, read on the forward strand.
CAAATTATTTCATTTACTCATTTTTATTCGGAAACCTGAAATCGTGTCGACTAGGAAACAGTTACTTAAGTGTTTCCCTGTTCATATTTAATTAAATAGTCCCTTTTTCTTACGATGGTAACGGAAAATACGAAAGTAATTCGAGTCTTTTTTCCCACTAATAAATATTTCCTTAAATTTTTTTCTGTTTTTTTTTTCTATTAAATTTTCTTACCAACGTAATTTATTTTACTTTTCCCATTTAATTTACCAGGAAAATTTATTTTTGACTTTTAATTAAAACCTAATTAGAATTTTTCTTTTTTTTATTCGATATTCTCTCGCTTGAATTAACAGTAAATGGTTTTTCAAGAAAATTTAGATTTCAATTTGCTAACAAAACAATGTTTTAAAATGCAATTCTTATGCAATTCATTAAAATGCAATTTAATTTAATTTTTACAGAAACTTGTTCAACACGTTAATTTTATTACCTTGTATTTAAAGTAGAAATAAAATTTTATTTAAAATACATTATACTAAATTTGAATTTAATTGCAAATATGGAGTTCTATTTATAAATTTTTAATTTAAATTTTCACTATAAAAACTAATTATTATTATTATTATCTGTTAGTAAATATTTAACTTATTAATAACAATTATTTGTATAAAGATTTGTGTATTTTCAGAGATAATTCAAAATAAAATATAAATATATTAATTTATTAAAATATACTTTTTATATTAAAACAATACAAAAATTAAAATAAATTTTATTTTAAAACAAACACTCTACATAAAAAAGTGTTTTGCACGACTATCTCAGGTCATATCGACCAATGGTTCGCTTTAAAAATTGGATTATCTATATTAATTTAATAGGAAAAACATCACTGTGAAGCTTTAAAAAAATTGGTTAAGTAATGCTTTCAAGCGTAGATTTATTAAAATATTCTTTTAAATAGAATAATTTAAGAAAGATCAGAAGTTGGTCGACCGAATGTGAAAAGTCTTGGTTTCGTTTTTAAGCGGTTTATAACGTTTTCGTTTCGCAAAGAACCACCGTGGCGTGATGTGTACACTCGTTTTTTTGGAATTTCAGTCGGATTTTCGGAAACTTCTTGTTGAGTTGTACTTGTCACAATTGCTTCTGTAATTGTTGTGCTTGGAGTAATTAATGGAGTTGTTAATAATTCCGTCGTTGTCGTTGTCGATTCTGTAGAAAATTCTGTTGTTTCTTGATAACCTCTTCTGGGATGGTGCACTCTAAGTCGCCTTCTAATTGGTTTTATTCTTTTGCGGTTTTTGTTTTCTTGGTTATTTGGTACGAATCGCGAATTTGAACGAGAATCTTCTCTCAAAATTGGTGGCCTAACGGGCAATTGTTGGTCTTCCGCGTAACGCTGAACGTTGGTGTAAATGAAGGGATCGCTTTGCTGAGTTGGATTTTCAGAGATGATGATGGGTATGGAAGAGGTTGTAATTATAGGTTTGTTAGTTGTTTTAAAACGGTGACTCGCTCTTCTAGGCTGAGGAGGTCGTTCAATGCTTTGTACATTTTGACGAGAAACTCTATCTCGACTTTCTTGTAATATAGCCACAGATCGGTCACTCGCTGCTGATTGGTGAACTCTTTTTCTTCTAGATACATTTGAAGCGCTTGGATTACGTTCGTTTGACTCGCTGTTTCTTTTCTGTGTTGATGAAGGTGGACGACGCAATCGTGTTCCAAATGGTACGCTTCCTCGGAAAGGATTTACATCATCGTCATCAGATTCTTTCGAATTTGACGGAGGTGTTTTAGGAGGTGGTGCAGTGGGTTTTGGTTTAGCAGAAGTTCTGACTGGTGAAGGTTGGTGTCTCTCTGGTGGCGGCTGCTGTCTGACTGGTGGCGGTTGATGTCTCTCTGGTGGTGACTGCTGTCTGACTGGAGGAGGCTGATGTCTCTCTGGTGGTGGCTGATGTCTGACTGGAGGAGGCTGATGTCTCTCTGGTGGTGGTTGATGTCTGACTGTTGGAGGTTGGTGTCTAACTGGTGGTTGTTGCTGCCGAACCGGAGGTATTGTAGGTTCAGGTCTAAATCTAGATGCAGATCGATCTGGAGCTGGTCGAGGTCTGGAAGAAGTTCGTAAAGGCGTTACAAGTTCTTGTTGATTTTTCGGTTCTGTTGGAACTTTTTGTCTACGACGATAAGGTCTTTTCGATGCTCTTGTAACTGGGATTTCCGGAATTTGAGTAGTAGGTTCGGGAGTTGTTAAAGAGTTGTCTTGTTGTGTGATATACCTTTCTGTGGTATCATCTGTTGATGGCGATTCAGTTGTTGTTATTGCTGAAGGTTCAAAAGGATATCTGATTGGAGGATTAAAAAAGTCTTCTCCATAAATTGGAGGAACACGGTTATTTCTAACGTATGGGGGTGGCGTAACGAATAAAGATAAAACTGGCGGTGTTGTATATCTATTTCTTTGTAAATATGATGGAGGAGTTACGTGATATTGTACTCCCGATTGATCATTCCCTCTTTCACGATTTTGGTTTACATTATTATTAGAATATTCTTGATTTTCGGGTCGATTTTCAGAATTGGTATTCCTATGTTCTTCGTTTTCTGGGGAAGCAGTGGAATGATCCTTATTATTTGGTCGATTTGTTGTATCATATAAAGGTGTAACGCCTAATTCTCCATAAGGATCAAAATACACTCCTAAATCGGGAATCTGATAATTATCCCCTTGTGTTCTAAGATATGGAAAATCTACATTTTGAGGATTTCTTTCCGAACTATTTCCACCTTGATTATATGGAAAATCCGGATTAAAAAATGGAAATTCATGAAGTTCTGGCAATTTCTGATTATCGGGAGAATTATAAGAATCTTCCGGCCTCTTTATATCGTCTCTTTGTTCATCAGAATGATTTATGGATTGTGACGGAGGTGAAGAGTTATCATTTACGTCACTCGACGGTTTATCTTCGAATTCTGTTGATTCTAAACTTGATGGGTAATCGTTACTTCTGTTTTCATTACCAGCAGAGTAATAATAATCGTTTGGAGGAGGGATGGGAGGCAATTCATGTGGGCGATAATAATGGTTTGGAGAGAGATTATAAGATGGCTCGGAATAAATAGGCGCTCTATTATGAAAGGGTCTGTTTTGAGGAACATCAGCATTTGCATATGAATAGGCAGAAGGGGGATAAACATGATATGGAGAAACATTATTTCTGAAATCATTCTGATTACGAGACGAGCTTGCACTTGCAACAGGAACAGTGTTACTAATAAAATTTCGGAAATTATTCAATTCATTTCGGGATGTAGATTCTAGAGGTGAATATAACTTATTCAGTAACTGTTGAAACTGTTGACTAAGCGGTAATCTTGATGCAACCTGCCGTTTCTGACGTCTAGTAACTATTTTATATTTTTTAGTTTGAGGATTTTTTGGTTCAGTATGATGATGTGGATTATCTTGTTGTCTCTGTTCATTACCATGAGTAGTTTCGTCATGTTGAGCCTTTCGATTATATGTTGGAGTACTTTCATAACTTTCTTTTGGTTGATCTTTAACGTGCTTTGTAAATTTTTCTTGATACAAAGTACGTGATTGTTCGGGAATACTTCTGAATTTAAACCGGTCAATATAAGTCTGCTGCTGATTTGGAGCATCTCGATTTCTTCTTCGTTCTGTACTTTTACTTTGCTCGGGTGTACTATGAGGTCGGTTATATTCAGATTTTCTCTCTTGATACCTAGGCCTATTTTGATTATATTGTCGTTGCTGTGAAGTAGGATTTACTGTATATTTTTTTGCATTGGAATTAGAATTTGGAGATTCATGAGTCACATCTTTTCCGTTTTTAAGACGTTTTTCTTGATAAGAGCTTACTTTTCCTGAAGGAGTATATCTGTATTGTCCTCGAGCTTCGTTATAATAAACATATTGTGCGTTTTGCTGATCATTCGGTTTTACATTCTTGTTATTTGATGTGGGAACTTCTCTGTGATATTGATAAGCTGGTGATTCTGTAGTACGACTTCTTTGACTTTGGATATAAATTTGTCTTTGCCTAGCAGGCTTATCTACTGGTCGTTTTCTTTCTCTGTATTCTACTTCTTCATTTGGACGATATTCATTTAGATCTTTCACATACGGTTCTCGTACTTGTTCACGTTCATAAGGAACATTTTGATCATTCTGTGATTCGTCCTCCTGATCATAATCTTCGTACTCCACGGGTTGAGATCTTTGATCTGAATTATAAACGATTTCTTCTCTTACAGGTAAGTTTTCTTCTTGTCTGACTTTATAATGCACTTCATCTACAGGATGTGACTTTTGAATTCTGCTTTTATCATTATAATCACTATCGGATTCCTCTTCGTAATATTCTTTTTGTTGTTCTTGTGGTTTTCCCTTTACATAAAGTTTAATTTTTACGGGACGGCGAGTTTCTTTATTCTCGTCTTCATATTGTTCTGGTTCCTGTTCTTCTATATATACTTGAGCATTATCATCATAGTGTTTTTGATAATTCTGTTGTCTTGGAAGCTGTTCATATTCGACTTGTTGTGGTGAATCGGTACTTGCAGAAACTTTTTCGTACAATATAGTTTGAGGTGGCTGTTCCGATTTTTTCGTATATCGGTGGAAAAATGTAGTTGTTTTAACTGTTCCACCATCTGTAGGATCAGTAGTATGCTCTACAATAGGATTTTCAATTTGTACGTGAGATTTTTGTTGAATCCTTTCGGGTATTATTTGTTTTTCATTTCTTGAATCATAACTAGATTGTATTGGTTTCTTGTTATCTGAATAACGTCCATCATACCTATCGGGATTCCTGTCATCATGTGATTTGTGATAATCGTTATATTCCTGTTCTTTTTCTGGAACATGCACATACTGATCGACTTCCTTATTATTTTCATGGTCATTATATTTATCTTGTATGTAAATTGTAGGTCTACTGACATCTTCGGAATTTTGTTTGTTGTGGTGATTTCTGTACACGTATTGTGGTCGTTTTGTTTTTTGGTTCTTCTTATAAGATTTAACTGGAGTTAAATTTTGCGTGTTGTCTTTTTGTTCGTAATGATCTTGATAATTATCATCTTCGTATTCATCCTGAGATGGTTCGTGTTTAGCTGACTGGGGTGACTGATTATATTCTATATTTTGATCGTAAGTTCTTAAATTCTGAGGCTCCTCTTTTATTGTTTTTGTATTCTCTTCTTGATTATTATGAATATTTTTATTGTGTGATTCAGGTTCTTCTTTTAATGTTTCTTTTTCATCTTTGTCGTGATTTTCTTCGCTGTATTTACTGGTTGTAACCGTTTTATCTTTATTTTCAGATTCTGTATTATATTCGTCTTCATTTTGTTCGTGTTCTTCGGATTCAGAATCATGATTTTCACTCGATTCATCTTCTGTATTATCTTCATCTATGTAATAATCTGGATAATAATCGGAATATTTATATTTATGCTTATATTTATCGCGGTCTTTTGATAAAACGGGTGGTGTGTACCACTTGTAAACAGTAGGAGATGCATCATCTATTACGGGTGCTTGAGTTGTAGATAAATCTTGCTTGTTATAATATTCGGTTACAATAAATGTTTTCTTGAATTTATTTTCTCTATTCCGTGGTTGAAACGGTAATTTTATTTTACTTTCCGGTTTTTCGGATTTGGTTTCTTCAACAGGTTTTGATGGTTTATTCTGTTGTGCTTCTTCTACTCGAGGAGTTGAATTGAGATTCGCATTTTTTTCATCTTCCGTTTTCGGATATAAATTCTCATTCAACTTAAAATATTTCTCAGCCGTGTGACACAATTTCATGCCATACCTATCGTAATCACAGATCATATGTTTCTGGTTAAAACGTGATTTTGGTGGACAAACGAATGTAAAGCGTTCTCCATTGGGTTTACAATAATGGAAAACTTCACAATCAAATTGTATATCTGCGTAATATCCTTCAGTCCTTCCACCACAATCAAAAGTCACATGAGGTAGTATTTGCGTAAGTTTATCTTCTTTTTTCTCATCTTTATTATCAGTACTTTCTTGAGCAACCTGAAATTAAGAAACAATATAAAAGAAATTACCAAAATTAAAATAAGATTATAACTTGAATTTATTTTTATTCAAATTACCTTGACGTCAGAAAAGTTTTCTATAATTATAAAAATTATATTAAATAGTATTTCGACATTACTCATTTTAAGTACAAGGCACAAAGTAGCGATTGTATAAATACATATCAAGGTTAATTCAGACTAGTTTATTTTTTGTACTAAATTAAATTATATATATATAAACTTGAACTGCATTAATATAACGTTAATCAAGTTTAATTTTTTCCTGTTTATTGATACATAAAGATAAGCTTCCTAAAAATTCATAAATAATAATAATACGCGAGAAAGACGTTAATAACAACAGATTACTGATATCGGCAGAGATAGTCCTTCTTATCAGATTTTTACTTAAATCAAATACATAATTATTTTTACGAATAAATTAGAATTTTAGTGACCTATTTATTTACTTCCGTATTTTGTGTCCTTGTTATCATCTTTACAGAACTATTTCATAGAATAATGTATTCTATACAGTCTTATTTTTTGTCATAAAGGAAGACATTTAGTTAAAGTTATTTGTCCTTCGTTATAAGATAATTGTCAAATAAACAATATCATTTATACTAAACACGAACAATCACTAATAGTCCAAGAATCCAGAATTAACGAACCGAAACCTTTATCTTGATCAGTTTCTAGTCTTCAATTGTGAATGAACAATAATATAATATCTTACCTTGCTCCTTTTATTTTGTTAAATTTCAAGGTAAAAGTCTGTAGGTTTTTGTTTATAATTCCATCAAAGCGATGAGTCATAAAATCGATACTTACATAATAGGAAATTGATAAACCTTCATTAATATTGATTAATATCATTCTTTATATCTTTATTGCCATATAAATTATATAAAATTTAATATTAATTTACTACGGGAATTTAATTTTTTTTTTGTTAAATAATTATTACAGGGAAGCAGAGTGGAACGTAACTAGGATCGTTCTGGTTCGCAAGTATTTCTTAAAATCAACAAGGTCAACAAACGATGTTGACTACAAGCCTACTTTTAGTTCTTTGCCTATCATTTGACATTTATATGATATAACTCAATAGCGGAAAATGTTTATTAAAAGTATCATGGCATTTTCTTTACACATCGAAAATCGTTAAACGCATGCAATAGCGTTAAGACACGTTAAATTTTTTTGACGATTTCCTTAAGAATATAGGTTTATAGATGTTAAAAAAATATCACAAATGACACTATATATTAAGTTACTTATTATTTAAAATGTATTATACGAATAAATAAGAAAATTTATTAAGATATTTTAAATTTTTTATGCTTAAATGAATATACAATACTTACTAGATCATCTTTGTTTGCTTGTTTTGTCTGATTTTCTCCGCTAATAATGCATGCTGAAAAAGATATGATTGTATATTAATATTTTCGTAAAGGAAATCGTTTTTTATACTTTCCTTTCCAATTCTTGCCATTTAAAGTTTTATTTATCTTAATTAGATATCTTTTAATTAAAAATCTCATAGAGTTACGCTCGAGTGATTCAATGAAAATGTGTTTTCTAATTAATAATATACAAAAATTCTCTGTCCCACTTCCATTGATTAATCATAAAAACGTTTCTCTTAGACATTGGATAGCAGATACATCTTAAAAAACTTAAATAAAAATATTCATTTAAAAAGAATCGTGAGAAACAATGAATAATGGTAATTCTACTCTGAGAGCTTAGAATGAACAAGTGAATATTTATGGTATGTGACCTCATTTGATGAATAATTTTTGAATTTTCTATTCAAGATTTAAAATAGTACAAATATATATATATTTAGATTTTGAATGCCACACCTTTATACATCCATTTATATTCTTATAAACTCATTAATTCCTGGATCCATGAAATTTTAATACACAATTTCCTTACGGTAAGATAATCTTGACAGTTGAAGGAACCAGAATATCAAGTTATAATATAGTAAACGTATAATTAAGTAATAAAATTAAGTAATAAAATTAAGTAAAAGAAGAAGATAAATTATTAAATAAAATTTAAAATTTCTTATCAGATTATCCACAAGTGCTTCCAATTCTTAGAACGTAATATTGCTAGTTATAAGTCTATAAATAAATTATATAGACTACAATTTAGTTATTTTTTTTAGAAGAAAAATAGTCATTTCGTAAATGAAAAATAGTAAATCAAAAATATTAACTTCCCTAAAATCGTACGTTGCACTCTGAGTAATTTTTTAAAGAGCGAATTTTCAATATGAATCGTAATAATCAATAGCAATGACCGAAAAGAGGATAATTTAAATAAAAAGTATGAATCATTAGAAATTATAAAACAGTTTTTAAATATTCAAAAATATTTTGACTCCTGAAATATATTAAAAGCTTAACGAATGCAATGAAAGCTTTAACGAGGTCTATCACAGAAATGTGCTTCTAGATCTAGTTTATTAACCTCAAAATTTTAGAGGTACCATCAATCTGTCATACGAAATTGTCTCTCTGATGTCTAAATACAGAAATTATATTTGGTATAGGCCTAAACTATTAAAATTTAAATACATTTTTAATTTTTAAAATATTATTATATTTTATACGAATATTCTAAATTTAATTTTAAAAAAAAATTGAATTAACAAAGCTAACAAAAATATCTTCAGAATCTATTATTACAAACGTTTTTAGAATAAAGAGGTTGCTATTGTATATTTTCCCTTTTGTATAGTTTAGTCTGTAATTTTATCTGATACATTCTATTTTTAAATCAAAGAAAGTAAATTTAAAACCGTGCACAAAAATAACATTTATCAACAATTGTTTCGGAGAAGTGTGTGAATCTATAAGCTTATTTACAATTTTTTTTAACTATAATATAATTCTGTAATGATTTCAAATATTTTAAATTAATCTTGAGTAAGTGAAAAAAAGAATATACCATTTAATAAAGATGTATTAATTATAATTTTAAATGATATTTAATAAAAGAAATGATTTGTCAGGTTTCAGTTTAAAAAATAATTAATTTTTCAATTTAAAAAATCAGATTTTTATATTTCAATTTTTTATATTTTGCCTGTAACTAAGAAAAACCTTGACAGATTGACAAGGAGAACTTCCGAGTACCACAATGTGCTTGGAACACATGTCAACAACAAGCCATGCGATAGGGCGTATCCTTTTATTTAGTGAGTCCACGTAGGCAACTACTACGAAGTAATTCTAGTAAAAATTTTTATATAAATCTCTGTAACTATTTACGTTTAAAATATTGCAAAAACACGGTGTAAATTTCTTCATGTTTACGATACCGTAATCAGGAAGTACCAGTCAAACTATAGGAAGTCTAACAGCAATAAAAGTACCAATTACCTAAACAATAGTCTCCGCTTTCACTTACAATTACGATTTTTTTTTATATAAAAAATATATATAAAAGAAAGTAGAACAATTTAGCAACTTACCTGTAAATAAAATAAAAGCTGAGCCCGCAGCCCATAAAGAAGGCATCTTGAGAGAAATCCAGTCACATGCTACGATCAATAATTTTATCTGTAGGAGGAAAAATATGAATAGATATGTAAATAAATAATAAAAATGGTCAAACAGGAAATTGCTATTAAGAACCACGACTTCAGTGGTACAACGAAAATATAGACCTAATTATCCTTGGAGAAACCTAAATATTCTTGTTGATCGTGACAATCCGAGATAGAGAAGACAATGACCTACAAATTAAAATTAGAACATTGCTGATCAATTAGAGATTATACTGAAGAAGCTCGGTTTTTCATTAACATATGGTCATCAGTAATTAATGGTGAAAAATTAAGAGAAATATACACGCGAAAAAGATTTTTACTGAAGAACTAAGCTTTACAAAAGAGCCTTAATTTTTAAAACATTTTTAGATAAATTTGTGATTTTATAAAGTAAAATTCTTATAAAATATTTATAAAAATTCCTTAGGAATAAAGAGGAAATTCTTGTAATGATTAATAATATAGATAATTCTATAAAAGTCACGGTACAACAACAACGGTTGTACAGGCAGGTACAAATGAATAAACGGATGATAATTCTATAAATTGTCTTCGTTTCTTAATTATTCGGTTGAAGAAGATCTATCAATTGGATGAACTCCCAGAGAAAAAAAAACAATAAAAATAAAAAGTAAAAGAAGCACAATAATATAAATTTCAAAGTGAAATTACATAATTCAGAGTAAAAGTACAATTAATTAAATAAAATTTGCCAAAAACATGATAAATTTGATTACAAAGAGGAAATCCTGAGGAAATTAGGACAATAAATAGAGCAATGAATACAAAAGACCTAAAAAGAAAAACCGTTTTATGTTCACTGGGAAATATGATAAACTCGAAATTTTCTGTAATTGTTTTTTTCAATTGAGAAATAATATTAAAATTTTAAGATCGATTCAATTAAAAATTAATTATAATTATTTATGTACTTAAAATCACATTATTTTTAATGATAAGCCTATAAAAATGTCAACACATCGAATGCAATATACCCTAAACCGAAAAAAATGATATATTTTCTGTTATAACATTTCAGTAACAAATAGAAATTAATTTATGTATCATTACAAATGCAAAATAATTAAATTCTAACGATAAAAACTCGAAATATTAACTGACAAGACTTTTCTTTTACAGACAGTAAACTCTTACCTGTGTTAATGCGTTCGAAGAAATCTCATAATACACAAGAAACACGTGGTTACTCGGTTTTATACTTGTACGAGGCTATGCTCTACATTTTTCGTCCGGTTCACGGATCTATTGACGTCGTGGTGACGTCACAGAGGAACACGAAGGCGTCGGTTGGATCATTCAAATTGACCAATACGGTTTTCCTTATTTGATCGATTTTATTCCAGTTAAATGCCGAATTTTGTTGTTGTTCGATTAAAATTTATTTTTAAATGTCGTTTAGAATTCAGCATTTTAGAAAATTTCATTATTTAAGTAAAAATTTTTTATTTTATTTTCTAAAACTCATAAAATTTAATAAATTTCTTATATATAAATTTATACATTTTAATTTTAAACATAATTAATTAAGGGATTTAAGGAATTTTTTTCACTGCAGATTTTAGGGATTTAAGTTAAATGATAGTATCTTATAATTGAAAATAAAAATAAAAAGTTATTACTGTATTTATCTTTTTAAAATAAAAAAAATATATATATTAGATTTTATTAAAATGTATTATATTATTTCAATATAAAGTCTTAATTTTATGTTTAAAAAATTCGAGTAATTGATTTTTCTGTGAACTTGCTCAACTTTCGCTTTCGGATGTCATTGAATTTCATGCATGAAAAGGTGTATCAAGTAAAAATATTAGTGCACAATTGATCCAAATACCCGAAAGACTTATTAGGGAGCATCCTGTAAAAATCAATGGAAAGGAAAGAAGGAAATGGACGAACATCGGTGGTCATCCGATGCAACAGAATGGACATGTCTGATTTAGCACTAACCCCCATGCAATTGTTCAACTTCACTACAAAAACGGAATGATCCAAAATATTTCGTCACGCGATTAATTATTTCTAATTGGCAATTTTTATAAATGACAATATTTTCATTGTAAAAAAACATCATCAATAATTTCGAAAAAATTCTTTCTATTTTCAATTCGTGCCAATGAATCGAGAATTTTTTTCATACGAAACTTCCGATTTCTTTATATTACTTCAACCAAGTCTTTTTCTCACCCTATTTCCTAAATTTTATAAACATAGCTGATCAAGCAATTAATAAGATTCGACTGATTCGATCAGAAACTTTAGTTTACTTCAATAACTTTGCTCAGATACACTTCATATTCATAGAATAATCATTCGTTAAATTTTGTAAATGTTCAAAGCAAAAAAAACAATTTGTTTCTAATTATTGTTAGAAAAGTTTATTATTTTCAAAAAAATAAATTGTTAAATTCATTTAAGATATTAGAAAGAATCTATCAAGCCATTGAAAAACTTTTTTTATGAACAAAGTTGGAGGGATTTTTTTTCTATCATGTGAAAGTTGGTGGCATTATTTACTTTAATAATTAATGTTAGAAATGTTTTTCAGTTGGTAAAAGTTTGAAAATATTAAGTTTTAATAACATCAATTCTCCTTCATTCTACAGAATCTATCAGTTCAAATTTAACACTTCTTTCTCCGATATATTCTATATTTTTGATAGTTTTAACTCAGTAAAACGTGGGGATTTTGTTTAAAATATTCACTTAAATAGTAATAAAACTTTTAATTAAAATATTAATTAAATTATTAATTTATAAGGTATATTTTTATATTCATTCGCACGCAATTGGAACTAATTACATTGATATAACTAAAAATTAATTTGATAATATATATAAAAATTATTTAAGAACTAAAATAAGCTATTAACCACACAAAAAACTTAATCATTTTCTTATAATTAATTTATATGTAAGGGAAAAAAATATTTTATATCGTTTATCCTTAAAGATTATTCGGTAGAAATGACAAGAGAATAAAGGTAACAATTTAAGATTTTTTTTTCTTTTTTTCGGTTAAGCATCAGAGTAATAAAAATGTCCATTTACGACATTCTTCAAACTCTGTTTTTGTGAAGACATAATATCAGATGAACAAAGTTTTCTTGCATTGGACCGTATAAATGTCTATCCGTCGAACACACGGTGTTGATTCGACCTAATTAGTGAAAGGAAATTCATTTTTAGACTGCATAACATATGATTCTATATGAGGTCATCACCTTATTGAAAGGTGAAAACTTCCTTGAATCTTTTTGATACGTAATAAATTGTTAAAAGACGGAAATATCCATTTAAACTAGTCACACACAATTATCCTTTTTCTAGTATCTTGCCTTTTTTATTTGAAAGTCTATTTGTTAGATTTTTTTTTAAAAAAGAATAATGTATTTTCATTATTATTTTAATTGCAATTTAAAATTGAAATATTTCGTCACTTGCATGTTAATTGTACTTATCTTCTCGATTGTTTTTACAATTATTTTATTAGCTGTAGTTTAATTAATTTTAGCGAGTGTATTTTGAAAACTGACTTTGTTACGTAACATTTTAAACAATAAAAATGAACTACTTTATTCTCAGCAGGTATGCATTGTTTCCTTTATCCTAACAAGATATCTGTACTCGATATTGGGTGTATGCAGATAAGGAAAAATTATTATACTACAGTAAAAATACTGAATTTTTACAATTGTAGTTTTCTGCATATTGAATATTCTTGTATATGTAAATTTTCTCTGTACAAATTCAGTTTATACAACAAATTTTCATATTTTATTCAGAAAATTCGCTAAAATTTTCACAAAAAATTCCCTCGCGTTTTAATTGTTTCTTCAGTATTATAATTTCCATATTTTATTTATTTTTTAATTTAATTTTCTTACCGAATATTATTATTTTTATATATTTAAATTAAAATTACACATCAAGTACTTGAAAATATATATAATTGCCTAAATTTACTTATTATTTCAGTATTAAATAATACTGTCTGATTAAAGATTGCAAATTAAAATTCCTATCCTAAAGAAATGTTGATTTTTTTAAAAATTGGAACCGACTTAATCATAAATGATCTGTTTTTAATCTTTCATTACTGAATTCATTACATCTTAATTAGGAATTTAAATGCTTATGCAAATTAAAAAACTTTTATTACTTCATCAAAGTCTTCGTAAATTGTGAGCTAGATCGATTTACAGATGAGATTATTGATAAAATTTATAAAAATAAGTTAAAATATCACTTTAAATTTTACTTTCTAACTTGAAATATTGCAATTTAAGCAATTTTAAATTAAGATTTTATATGATATTATGATATTTTAATGAAATCTGGCCTATTTAAACTACACATTTTGCAATCATCTAATGAGCTAACCACATTAACTACGTGATTAGTTCGGTGAAAAATGTTTAATAAATAAATATATTAACGCTTTTAAATTCGTGACAGAGAAAATAAATACAGGTCATTGATTCAAAACAACAGATTTTCATTTCTTTTCTTCTCAAGATGATGTTCTTAGGTTAACGGCAAGTTCACAATAATCCTTTTATCCAAGACAATCATTATGTTGGAAACTAGAAACATAAGAGATTCTAGAACCTGTATAGTGCTCTCAGATAAGGCGATACAATTTAATAAAGATTATTAAACGAAATAAATGAGGTCAGAGTATGCATCTAACAGCCAACCTCCTGTTGTTAGCGCCTGGAGGCTGAAGTAGAGCTAAGCAATAATCTATCCTGGTCAAATTTTATACCATTCATTTAATAAAGATTGAACGTCATCAAGTTAATAATTCAAAAAACCAGATTTATGTAAACACGTATTTACATAAATACAAAGAAAGAATATAGGTCTTTATAGATGTGTAGAGTATATACTGTAGGACCGATTCGTGCTCTTAGCCTACTTAAGATAAGGAAACAANTTTGCAGTATCCCATCGAACAAACCAATCAATCCATATATGTTATACAGTAATCCATTAAGTAAGTATTAAAAGCGAAAATTTATTAAAATGTTTAGTGATTCGTATTAAATTTTAACTTGGGCACCCCTTTACATGTTTTAGTTACACTACTGTTTGTAGAAGTTGGCATACAATCTGGTCACACAAATACTTGGACGACAAATTTGAAAATAGGCCTGGCCAAGGAAGTGTGGAAACGTGACGACACATTCCTGTATGAGACAGACCATTATTTCCTAGAAAATAGCTGTTTACAGTCCATGAAAAGTAACATACGAGAGGTTTCTTGAATGTACCACTGTGCCATCAAGTCTTCATACTACTATTAAAGGTGGCCGACTGTCATAGAAGATGGCACCCTAGAGCAGAGCGCAAGTAATATGCCGCTCAACAGCAGTAAAACACTCATTAGTGGTTCTCCATTCTCTAACAATTAGATAGTCATCCGTTTCCAAACATAACAGGGATTCTCGGTTGTCTTATGATCATTTGTCCTCTTGGTCTGTTTGGGACGTATAGATCCTGCTCGCCAAACATATCTGCCTTGACAGTGTGATCAAGTATTGCGGCAATTGGATACCACTGCTCCACCAGCCAGCCCACTGCGAAGTCAGAGCGTCTTAGATGGTGGGCATTTCGGCGAGACTGTTATTCTGCTTTCCTCAAGTTCGATAATGCGGCCTTTCTCATAAATAAATTAATCTGAGGTTTAGTGGTTTATGTTTAGTTTAAATTGAGTTTACATAATTTTGAATTATAATGTATAAGTTTTCTAAATACCCGTAATTATTTTCTTAAAAAAATTATGTATTTCTTAATGTAACAATTTCTGTTGATGAACAACTATCCAATTCTGTAATGAATAAATGCAATAGAAAATTCAAATGGGTGGTGAAGGACGTCGCCGATATAGTCGGAAAAAAGGATCTTGTATCCAGGATCTGATTTGATTTCAGATCCTGGATACAAGCTGACTCCTTAACTCCCTCGGCTATCTGGCTATCGCATTTAATACATTAATTTCCTTTACCCGTACAAAATTTTAGAAAAGATTCTGGAAGAATAATATTTTCAATGATCTAATTTATCGAAAATCTAATTTTGAATCTACAGAAATTGATGTGAATTAATGTGCTAAAATTAAAATGTCCTCCTTAAGTTGTCATCGAGACTTCTATCTGCATGCTTTTTAATTAAAAAATTGATTGATTAAATTAAAGTTCGTTGTTCTGTTCTATTTTTTTCTATTATCATTATTATTATTATTATTTCCAAACAATTTCGCTTTCTAATAACAATTTAAACAATTCTAAAAATACATGTAAAGATTTAAACAAATTCACAACAATTTTTTTAAAAGTTTGAAATGTATTTTGTTTACTGTGTTATACTTTCAGTGTAAGAACGTAAAATATTGTAAGCATGTTATTAATAAAAATACATGCTTTCTAGTCTGAAACAGCTAAAAATAGTTTACAAATTATTGTTAAATCCTTAAAAACTGAGTAAGTAACAAGTCGGTTTTATGAATAAAACAAATGCTTTTTACACACCATAATCGTTTAGAAACCAAAAATAAATGAATGAAACTTGCATTTCTTTGTTTACTTTTTGTCTAATAATTAGATTACTATAAAAATCTACAATCTATACAGGAAAATGACAGTTATAAACAGGTTATTGTTTTCTACATTTGTTTTATATATGATTGCAAAACGATGTTTCACCAGATCTGATAGAAATAAATCAAGGTTTCAAGGACGTGAAACGGGTTCGAACTTTCACAAATATAATGTTCCACCCTCTTCGAAAGCCATAAAATATATGAATAAAAGAAGTAAAGATTTTTCATCACTTATCAAGAGAAACTTTAATATATACCATTTTAATATCAGAGATTTTACTTTAAAAAGAAACTTGAGATCTTCTGTGTTCGGGTCATATCAAATTGCCGATTTTCTGTATCTGCCTTGACAATACATGTTAAAGCATTTAATACTTTAAAACAATAAAAATATTAATTAATTAAAAGTATTTTATCATATAAATATATTTTTAATAAATATAAAACACCTTAAATTACAAATTTTATAAAACATATTACATAATACATTCTTATTAATTTATTTAAAATGATATTTTATGTCTTATAAGATAAATAAATAATATAAAAACTGATTGTATTAAAAAATTATGTAAGTAATTCTTAGAAAGCAAATTAATTTTTACAAACAAAATATCACTTTCATTTGAAAATTAATTGAATTTCTATATCGTTTACTTTTCACAAATAACAGAAAAGAATTTAAATGTGTCGGCTGTTAGAAGTCTTGTTTTATATACAATTTATCATCTAATTATTTTATTTTTTATGACATTGATAAATGAAAAGTTACCGGAAAAAATTGCATTACAGATCTACAAATTATTTCATTTACTCATTTTTATTCGGAAACCTGAAATCGTGTCGACTAGGAAACAGTTACTTAAGTGTTTCCCTGTTCATATTTAATTAAATAGTCCCTTTTTCTTACGATGGTAACGGAAAATACGAAAGTAATTCGAGTCTTTTTTCCCACTAATAAATATTTCCTTGAATTTTTTTCTGTTTTTTTTTTTCTATTAAATTTTCTTACCAACGTAATTTATTTTACTTTTCCCATTTAATTTACCAGGAAAATTTATTTTTGACTTTTAATTAAAACCTAATTAGAATTTTTCTTTTTTTTTTATTCGATATTCTCTCGCTTGAATTAACAGTAAATGGTTTTTCAAGAAAATTTAGATTTCAATTTGCTAACAAAACAATGTTTTAAAATGCAATTCTTATGCAATTCATTAAAATGCAATTTAATTTAATTTTTACAGAAACTTGTTCAACACGTTAATTTTATTACCTTGTATTTAAAGTAGAAATAAAATTTTATTTAAAATACATTATACTAAATTTGAATTTAATTGCAAATATGGAGTTCTATTTATAAATTTTTAATTTAAATTTTCACTATAAAAACTAATTATTATTATTATTATCTGTTAGTAAATATTTAACTTATTAATAACAATTATTTGTATAAAGATTTGTGTATTTTCAGAGATAATTCAAAATAAAATATAAATATATTAATTTATTAAAATATACTTTTTATATTAAAACAATACAAAAATTAAAATAAATTTTATTTTAAAACAAACACTCTACATAAAAAAGTGTTTTGCACGACTATCTCAGGTCATATCGACCAATGGTTCGCTTTAAAAATTGGATTATCTATATTAATTTAATAGGAAAAACATCACTGTGAAGCTTTAAAAAATTGGTTAAGTAATGCTTTCAAGCGTAGATTTATTAAAATATTCTTTTAAATAGAATAATTTAAGAAAGATCAGAAGTTGGTCGACCGAATGTGAAAAGTCTTGGTTTCGTTTTTAAGCGGTTTATAACGTTTTCGTTTCGCAAAGAACCACCGTGGCGTGATGTGTACACTCGTTTTTTTGGAATTTCAGTCGGATTTTCGGAAACTTCTTGTTGAGTTGTACTTGTCACAATTGCTTCTGTAATTGTTGTGCTTGGAGTAATTAATGGAGTTGTTAATAATTCCGTCGTTGTCGTTGTCGATTCTGTAGAAAATTCTGTTGTTTCTTGATAACCTCTTCTGGGATGGTGCACTCTAAGTCGCCTTCTAATTGGTTTTATTCTTTTGCGGTTTTTGTTTTCTTGGTTATTTGGTACGAATCGCGAATTTGAACGAGAATCTTCTCTCAAAATTGGTGGCCTAACGGGCAATTGTTGGTCTTCCGCGTAACGCTGAACGTTGGTGTAAATGAAGGGATCGCTTTGCTGAGTTGGATTTTCAGAGATGATGATGGGTATGGAAGAGGTTGTAATTATAGGTTTGTTAGTTGTTTTAAAACGGTGACTCGCTCTTCTAGGCTGAGGAGGTCGTTCAATGCTTTGTACATTTTGACGAGAAACTCTATCTCGACTTTCTTGTAATATAGCCACAGATCGGTCACTCGCTGCTGATTGGTGAACTCTTTTTCTTCTAGATACATTTGAAGCGCTTGGATTACGTTCGTTTGACTCGCTGTTTCTTTTCTGTGTTGATGAAGGTGGACGACGCAATCGTGTTCCAAATGGTACGCTTCCTCGGAAAGGATTTACATCATCGTCATCAGATTCTTTCGAATTTGACGGAGGTGTTTTAGGAGGTGGTGCAGTGGGTTTTGGTTTAGCAGAAGTTCTGACTGGTGAAGGTTGGTGTCTCTCTGGTGGCGGCTGCTGTCTGACTGGTGGCGGTTGATGTCTCTCTGGTGGTGACTGCTGTCTGACTGGAGGAGGCTGATGTCTCTCTGGTGGTGGCTGATGTCTGACTGGAGGAGGCTGATGTCTCTCTGGTGGTGGCTGATGTCTGACTGGAGGAGGCTGATGTCTCTCTGGTGGTGGTTGATGTCTGACTGTTGGAGGTTGGTGTCTAACTGGTGGTTGTTGCTGCCGAACCGGAGGTATTGTAGGTTCAGGTCTAAATCTAGATGCAGATCGATCTGGAGCTGGTCGAGGTCTGGAAGAAGTTCGTAAAGGCGTTACAAGTTCTTGTTGATTTTTCGGTTCTGTTGGAACTTTTTGTCTACGACGATAAGGTCTTTTCGATGCTCTTATAACTGGGATTTCCGGAATTTGAGTAGTAGGTTCGGGAGTTGTTAAAGAGTTGTCTTGTTGTGTGATATACCTTTCTGTGGTATCATCTGTTGATGGCGATTCAGTTGTTGTTATTGCTGAAGGTTCAAAAGGATATCTGATTGGAGGATTAAAAAAGTCTTCTCCATAAATTGGAGGAACACGGTTATTTCTAACGTATGGGGGTGGCGTAACGAATAAAGATAAAACTGGCGGTGTTGTATATCTATTTCTTTGTAAATATGATGGAGGAGTTACGTGATATTGTACTCCCGATTGATCATTCCCTCTTTCACGATTTTGGTTTACATTATTATTAGAATATTCTTGATTTTCGGGTCGATTTTCAGAATTGGTATTCCTATGTTCTTCGTTTTCTGGGGAAGCAGTGGAATGATCCTTATTATTTGGTCGATTTGTTGTATCATATAAAGGTGTAACGCCTAATTCTCCATAAGGATCAAAATACACTCCTAAATCGGGAATCTGATAATTATCCCCTTGTGTTCTAAGATATGGAAAATCTACATTTTGAGGATTTCTTTCCGAACTATTTCCACCTTGATTATATGGAAAATCCGGATTAAAAAATGGAAATTCATGAAGTTCTGGCAATTTCTGATTATCGGGAGAATTATAAGAATCTTCCGGCCTCTTTATATCGTCTCTTTGTTCATCAGAATGATTTATGGATTGTGACGGAGGTGAAGAGTTATCATTTACGTCACTCGACGGTTTATCTTCGAATTCTGTTGATTCTAAACTTGATGGGTAATCGTTACTTCTGTTTCCATTACCAGCAGAGTAATAATAATCGTTTGGAGGAGGGATGGGAGGCAATTCATGTGGGCGATAATAATGGTTTGGAGAGAGATTATAAGATGGCTCGGAATAAATAGGCGCTCTATTATGAAAGGGTCTGTTTTGAGGAACATCAGCATTTGCATATGAATAGGCAGAAGGGGGATAAACATGATATGGAGAAACATTATTTCTGAAATCATTCTGATTACGAGACGAGCTTGCACTTGCAACAGGAACAGTGTTACTAATAAAATTTCGGAAATTATTCAATTCATTTCGGGATGTAGATTCTAGAGGTGAATATAACTTATTCAGTAACTGTTGAAACTGTTGACTAAGCGGTAATCTTGATGCAACCTGCCGTTTCTGACGTCTAGTAACTATTTTATATTTTTTAGTTTGAGGATTTTTTGGTTCAGTATGATGATGTGGATTATCTTGTTGTCTCTGTTCATTACCATGAGTAGTTTCGTCATGTTGAGCCTTTCGATTATATGTTGGAGTACTTTCATAACTTTCTTTTGGTTGATCTTTAACGTGCTTTGTAAATTTTTCTTGATACAAAGTACGTGATTGTTCGGGAATACTTCTGAATTTAAACCGGTCAATATAAGTCTGCTGCTGATTTGGAGCATCTCGATTTCTTCTTCGTTCTGTACTTTTACTTTGCTCGGGTGTACTATGAGGTCGGTTATATTCAGATTTTCTCTCTTGATACCTAGGCCTATTTTGATTATATTGTCGTTGCTGTGAAGTAGGATTTACTGTATATTTTTTTGCATTGGAATTAGAATTTGGAGATTCATGAGTCACATCTTTTCCGTTTTTAAGACGTTTTTCTTGATAAGAGCTTACTTTTCCTGAAGGAGTATATCTGTATTGTCCTCGAGCTTCGTTATAATAAACATATTGTGCGTTTTGCTGATCATTCGGTTTTACATTCTTGTTATTTGATGTGGGAACTTCTCTGTGATATTGATAAGCTGGTGATTCTGTAGTACGACTTCTTTGACTTTGGATATAAATTTGTCTTTGCCTAGCAGGCTTATCTACTGGTCGTCTTCTTTCTCTGTATTCTACTTCTTCATTTGGACGATATTCATTTAGATCTTTCACATACGGTTCTCGTACTTGTTCACGTTCATAAGGAACATTTTGATCATTCTGTGATTCGTCCTCCTGATCATAATCTTCGTACTCCACGGGTTGAGATCTTTGATCTGAATTATAAACGATTTCTTCTCTTACAGGTAAGTTTTCTTCTTGTCTGACTTTATAATGCACTTCATCTACAGGATGTGACTTTTGAATTCTGCTTTTATCATTATAATCACTATCGGATTCCTCTTCGTAATATTCTTTTTGTTGTTCTTGTGGTTTTCCCTTTACATAAAGTTTAATTTTTACGGGACGGCGAGTTTCTTTATTCTCGTCTTCATATTGTTCTGGTTCCTGTTCTTCTATATATACTTGAGCATTATCATCATAGTGTTTTTGATAATTCTGTTGTCTTGGAAGCTGTTCATATTCGACTTGTTGTGGTGAATCGGTACTTGCAGAAACTTTTTCGTACAATATAGTTTGAGGTGGCTGTTCCGATTTTTTCGTATATCGGTGGAAAAATGTAGTTGTTTTAACTGTTCCACCATCTGTAGGATCAGTAGTATGCTCTACAATAGGATTTTCAATTTGTACGTGAGATTTTTGTTGAATCCTTTCGGGTATTATTTGTTTTTCATTTCTTGAATCATAACTAGATTGTATTGGTTTCTTGTTATCTGAATAACGTCCATCATACCTATCGGGATTCCTGTCATCATGTGATTTGTGATAATCGTTATATTCCTGTTCTTTTTCTGGAACATGCACATACTGATCGACTTCCTTATTATTTTCATGGTCATTATATTTATCTTGTATGTAAATTGTAGGTCTACTGACATCTTCGGAATTTTGTTTGTTGTGGTGATTTCTGTACACGTATTGTGGTCGTTTTGTTTTTTGGTTCTTCTTATAAGATTTAACTGGAGTTAAATTTTGCGTGTTGTCTTTTTGTTCGTAATGATCTTGATAATTATCATCTTCGTATTCATCCTGAGATGGTTCGTGTTTAGCTGACTGGGGTGACTGATTATATTCTATATTTTGATCGTAAGTTCTTAAATTCTGAGGCTCCTCTTTTATTGTTTTTGTATTCTCTTCTTGATTATTATGAATATTTTTATTGTGTGATTCAGGTTCTTCTTTTAATGTTTCTTTTTCATCTTTGTCGTGATTTTCTTCGCTGTATTTACTGGTTGTAACCGTTTTATCTTTATTTTCAGATTCTGTATTATATTCGTCTTCATTTTGTTCGTGTTCTTCGGATTCAGAATCATGATTTTCACTCGATTCATCTTCTGTATTATCTTCATCTATGTAATAATCTGGATAATAATCGGAATATTTATATTTATGCTTATATTTATCGCGGTCTTTTGATAAAACGGGT
Source organism: Centruroides sculpturatus (assembly GCF_000671375.1). Lineage (NCBI taxonomy): Eukaryota > Metazoa > Arthropoda > Arachnida > Scorpiones > Buthidae > Centruroides > Centruroides sculpturatus. The sequence continues at coordinate 646,358 of NW_019384863.1, forward strand.
GGTGTGTACCACTTGTAAACAGTAGGAGATGCATCATCTATTACGGGTGCTTGAGTTGTAGATAAATCTTGCTTGTTATAATATTCGGTTACAATAAATGTTTTCTTGAATTTATTTTCTCTATTCCGTGGTTGAAACGGTAATTTTATTTTACTTTCCGGTTTTTCGGATTTGGTTTCTTCAACAGGTTTTGATGGTTTATTCTGTTGTGCTTCTTCTACTCGAGGAGTTGAATTGAGATTCGCATTTTTTTCATCTTCCGTTTTCGGATATAAATTCTCATTCAACTTAAAATATTTCTCAGCCGTGTGACACAATTTCATGCCATACCTATCGTAATCACAGATCATATGTTTCTGGTTAAAACGTGATTTTGGTGGACAAACGAATGTAAAGCGTTCTCCATTGGGTTTACAATAATGGAAAACTTCACAATCAAATTGTATATCTGCGTAATATCCTTCAGTCCTTCCACCACAATCAAAAGTCACATGAGGTAGTATTTGTGTAAGTTTATCTTCTTTTTTCTCATCTTTATTATCAGTACTTTCTTGAGCAACCTGAAATTAAGAAACAATATAAAAGAAATTACCAAAATTAAAATAAGATTATAACTTGAATTTATTTTTATTCAAATTACCTTGACGTCAGAAAAGTTTTCTATAATTATAAAAATTATATTAAATAGTATTTCGACATTACTCATTTTAAGTACAAGGCACAAAGTAGCGATTGTATAAATACATATCAAGGTTAATTCAGACTAGTTTATTTTTTGTACTAAATTAAATTATATATATATAAACTTGAACTGCATTAATATAACGTTAATCAAGTTTAATTTTTTCCTGTTTATTGATACATAAAGATAAGCTTCCTAAAAATTCATAAATAATAATAATACGCGAGAAAGACGTTAATAACAACAGATTACTGATATCGGCAGAGATAGTCCTTCTTATCAGATTTTTACTTAAATCAAATACATAATTATTTTTACGAATAAATTAGAATTTTAGTGACCTATTTATTTACTTCCGTATTTTGTGTCCTTGTTATCATCTTTACAGAACTATTTCATAGAATAATGTATTCTATACAGTCTTATTTTTTGTCATAAAGGAAGACATTTAGTTAAAGTTATTTGTCCTTCGTTATAAGATAATTGTCAAATAAACAATATCATTTATACTAAACACGAACAATCACTAATAGTCCAAGAATCCAGAATTAACGAACCGAAACCTTTATCTTGATCAGTTTCTAGTCTTCAATTGTGAATGAACAATAATATAATATCTTACCTTGCTCCTTTTATTTTGTTAAATTTCAAGGTAAAAGTCTGTAGGTTTTTGTTTATAATTCCATCAAAGCGATGAGTCATAAAATCGATACTTACATAATAGGAAATTGATAAACCTTCATTAATATTGATTAATATCATTCTTTATATCTTTATTGCCATATAAATTATATAAAATTTAATATTAATTTACTACGGGAATTTAATTTTTTTTTTGTTAAATAATTATTACAGGGAAGCAGAGTGGAACGTAACTAGGATCGTTCTGGTTCGCAAGTATTTCTTAAAATCAACAAGGTCAACAAACGATGTTGACTACAAGCCTACTTTTAGTTCTTTGCCTATCATTTGACATTTATATGATATAACTCAATAGCGGAAAATGTTTATTAAAAGTATCATGGCATTTTCTTTACGCATCGAAAATCGTTAAACGCATGCAATAGCGTTAAGACACGTTAAATTTTTTTGACGATTTCCTTAAGAATATAGGTTTATAGATGTTAAAAAAATATCACAAATGACACTATATATTAAGTTACTTATTATTTAAAATGTATTATACGAATAAATAAGAAAATTTATTAAGATATTTTAAATTTTTTATGCTTAAATGAATATACAATACTTACTAGATCATCTTTGTTTGCTTGTTTTGTCTGATTTTCTCCGCTAATAATGCATGCTGAAAAAGATATGATTGTATATTAATATTTTCGTAAAGGAAATCGTTTTTTATACTTTCCTTTCCAATTCTTGCCATTTAAAGTTTTATTTATCTTAATTAGATATCTTTTAATTAAAAATCTCATAGAGTTACGCTCGAGTGATTCAATGAAAATGTGTTTTCTAATTAATAATATACAAAAATTCTCTGTCCCACTTCCATTGATTAATCATAAAAACGTTTCTCTTAGACATTGGATAGCAGATACATCTTAAAAAACTTAAATAAAAATATTCATTTAAAAAGAATCGTGAGAAACAATGAATAATGGTAATTCTACTCTGAGAGCTTAGAATGAACAAGTGAATATTTATGGTATGTGACCTCATTTGATGAATAATTTTTGAATTTTCTATTCAAGATTTAAAATAGTACAAATATATATATATTTAGATTTTGAATGCCACACCTTTATACATCCATTTATATTCTTATAAACTCATTAATTCCTGGATCCATGAAATTTTAATACACAATTTCCTTACGGTAAGATAATCTTGACAGTTGAAGGAACCAGAATATCAAGTTATAATATAGTAAACGTATAATTAAGTAATAAAATTAAGTAATAAAATTAAGTAAAAGAAGAAGATAAATTATTAAATAAAATTTAAAATTTCTTATCAGATTATCCACAAGTGCTTCCAATTCTTAGAACGTAATATTGCTAGTTATAAGTCTATAAATAAATTATATAGACTACAATTTAGTTATTTTTTTTAGAAGAAAAATAGTCATTTCGTAAATGAAAAATAGTAAATCAAAAATATTAACTTCCCTAAAATCGTACGTTGCACTCTGAGTAATTTTTTAAAGAGCGAATTTTCAATATGAATCGTAATAATCAATAGCAATGACCGAAAAGAGGATAATTTAAATAAAAAGTATGAATCATTAGAAATTATAAAACAGTTTTTAAATATTCAAAAATATTTTGACTCCTGAAATATATTAAAAGCTTAACGAATGCAATGAAAGCTTTAACGAGGTCTATCACAGAAATGTGCTTCTAGATCTAGTTTATTAACCTCAAAATTTTAGAGGTACCATCAATCTGTCATACGAAATTGTCTCTCTGATGTCTAAATACAGAAATTATATTTGGTATAGGCCTAAACTATTAAAATTTAAATACATTTTTAATTTTTAAAATATTATTATATTTTATACGAATATTCTAAATTTAATTTTAAAAAAAAATTGAATTAACAAAGCTAACAAAAATATCTTCAGAATCTATTATTACAAACGTTTTTAGAATAAAGAGGTTGCTATTGTATATTTTCCCTTTTGTATAGTTTAGTCTGTAATTTTATCTGATACATTCTATTTTTAAATCAAAGAAAGTAAATTTAAAACCGTGCACAAAAATAACATTTATCAACAATTGTTTCGGAGAAGTGTGTGAATCTATAAGCTTATTTACAATTTTTTTTAACTATAATATAATTCTGTAATGATTTCAAATATTTTAAATTAATCTTGAGTAAGTGAAAAAAAGAATATACCATTTAATAAAGATGTATTAATTATAATTTTAAATGATATTTAATAAAAGAAATGATTTGTCAGGTTTCAGTTTAAAAAATAATTAATTTTTCAATTTAAAAAATCAGATTTTTATATTTCAATTTTTTATATTTTGCCTGTAACTAAGAAAAACCTTGACAGATTGACAAGGAGAACTTCCGAGTACCACAATGTGCTTGGAACACATGTCAACAACAAGCCATGCGATAGGGCGTATCCTTTTATTTAGTGAGTCCACGTAGGCAACTACTACGAAGTAATTCTAGTAAAAATTTTTATATAAATCTCTGTAACTATTTACGTTTAAAATATTGCAAAAACACGGTGTAAATTTCTTCATGTTTACGATACCGTAATCAGGAAGTACCAGTCAAACTATAGGAAGTCTAACAGCAATAAAAGTACCAATTACCTAAACAATAGTCTCCGCTTTCACTTACAATTACGATTTTTTTTTATATAAAAAATATATATAAAAGAAAGTAGAACAATTTAGCAACTTACCTGTAAATAAAATAAAAGCTGAGCCCGCAGCCCATAAAGAAGGCATCTTGAGAGAAATCCAGTCACATGCTACGATCAATAATTTTATCTGTAGGAGGAAAAATATGAATAGATATGTAAATAAATAATAAAAATGGTCAAACAGGAAATTGCTATTAAGAACCACGACTTCAGTGGTACAACGAAAATATAGACCTAATTATCCTTGGAGAAACCTAAATATTCTTGTTGATCGTGACAATCCGAGATAGAGAAGACAATGACCTACAAATTAAAATTAGAACATTGCTGATCAATTAGAGATTATACTGAAGAAGCTCGGTTTTTCATTAACATATGGTCATCAGTAATTAATGGTAAAAAATTAAGAGAAATATACACGCGAAAAAGATTTTTACTGAAGAACTAAGCTTTACAAAAGAGCCTTAATTTTTAAAACATTTTTAGATAAATTTGTGATTTTATAAAGTAAAATTCTTATAAAATATTTATAAAAATTCCTTAGGAATAAAGAGGAAATTCTTGTAATGATTAATAATATAGATAATTCTATAAAAGTCACGGTACAACAACAACGGTTGTACAGGCAGGTACAAATGAATAAACGGATGATAATTCTATAAATTGTCTTCGTTTCTTAATTATTCGGTTGAAGAAGATCTATCAATTGGATGAACTCCCAGAGAAAAAAAAACAATAAAAATAAAAAGTAAAAGAAGCACAATAATATAAATCTCAAAGTGAAATTACATAATTCAGAGTAAAAGTACAATTAATTAAATAAAATTTGCCAAAAACATGATAAATTTGATTACGAAGAGGAAATCCTGAGGAAATTAGGACAATAAATAGAGCAATGAATACAAAAGACCTAAAAAGAAAAACCGTTTTATGTTCACTGGGAAATATGATAAACTCGAAATTTTCTGTAATTGTTTTTTTCAATTGAGAAATAATATTAAAATTTTAAGATCGATTCAATTAAAAATTAATTATAATTATTTATTTACTTAAAATCACATTATTTTTAATAATAAGCCTATAAAAATGTCAACACATCGAATGCAATATACCCTAAACCGAAAAAAATGATATATTTTCTGTTATAACATTTCAGTAACAAATAGAAATTAATTTATGTATCATTACAAATGCAAAATAATTAAATTCTAACGATAAAAACTCGAAATATTAACTGACAAGACTTTTCTTTTACAGACAGTAAACTCTTACCTGTGTTAATGCGTTCGAAGAAATCTCATAATACACAAGAAACACGTGGTTACTCGGTTTTATACTTGTACGAGGCTATGCTCTACATTTTTCGTCCGGTTCACGGATCTATTGACGTCGTGGTGACGTCACAGAGGAACACGAAGGCGTCGGTTGGATCATTCAAATTGACCAATACGGTTTTCCTTATTTGATCGATTTTATTCCAGTTAAATGCCGAATTTTGTTGTTGTTCGATTAAAATTTATTTTTAAATGTCGTTTAGAATTCAGCATTTTAGAAAATTTCATTATTTAAGTAAAAATTTTTTATTTTATTTTCTAAAACTCATAAAATTTAATAAATTTCTTATATATAAATTTATACATTTTAATTTTAAACATAATTAATTAAGGGATTTAAGGAATTTTTTTCACTGCAGATTTTAGGGATTTAAGTTAAATGATAGTATCTTATAATTGAAAATAAAAATAAAAAGTTATTACTGTATTTATCTTTTTAAAATAAAAAAAATATATATATTAGATTTTATTAAAATGTATTATATTATTTCAATATAAAGTCTTAATTTTATGTTTAAAAAATTCGAGTAATTGATTTTTCTGTGAACTTGCTCAACTTTCGCTTTCGGATGTCATTGAATTTCATGCATGAAAAGGTGTATCAAGTAAAAATATTAGTGCACAATTGATCCAAATACCCGAAAGACTTATTAGGGAGCATCCTGTAAAAATCAATGGAAAGGAAAGAAGGAAATGGACGAACATCGGTGGTCATCCGATGCAACAGAATGGACATGTCTGATTTAGCACTAACCCCCATGCAATTGTTCAACTTCACTACAAAAACGGAATGATCCAAAATATTTCGTCACGCGATTAATTATTTCTAATTGGCAATTTTTATAAATGACAATATTTTCATTGTAAAAAAACATCATCAATAATTTCGAAAAAATTCTTTCTATTTTCAATTCGTGCCAATGAATCGAGAATTTTTTTCATACGAAACTTCCGATTTCTTTATATTACTTCAACCAAGTCTTTTTCTCACCCTATTTCCTAAATTTTATAAACATAGCTGATCAAGCAATTAATAAGATTCGACTGATTCGATCAGAAACTTTAGTTTACTTCAATAACTTTGCTCAGATACACTTCATATTCATAGAATAATCATTCGTTAAATTTTGTAAATGTTCAAAGCAAAAAAAACAATTTGTTTCTAATTATTGTTAGAAAAGTTTATTATTTTCAAAAAAATAAATTGTTAAATTCATTTAAGATATTAGAAAGAATCTATCAAGCCATTGAAAAACTTTTTTTATGAACAAAGTTGGAGGGATTTTTTTTCTATCATGTGAAAGTTGGTGGCATTATTTACTTTAATAATTAATGTTAGAAATGTTTTTCAGTTGGTAAAAGTTTGAAAATATTAAGTTTTAATAACATCAATTCTCCTTCATTCTACAGAATCTATCAGTTCAAATTTAACACTTCTTTCTCCGATATATTCTATATTTTTGATAGTTTTAACTCAGTAAAACGTGGGGATTTTGTTTAAAATATTCACTTAAATAGTAATAAAACTTTTAATTAAAATATTAATTAAATTATTAATTTATAAGGTATATTTTTATATTCATTCGCACGCAATTGGAACTAATTACATTGATATAACTAAAAATTAATTTGATAATATATATAAAAATTATTTAAGAACTAAAATAAGCTATTAACCACACAAAAAACTTAATCATTTTCTTATAATTAATTTATATGTAAGGGAAAAAAATATTTTATATCGTTTATCCTTAAAGATTATTCGGTAGAAATGACAAGAGAATAAAGGTAACAATTTAAGATTTTTTTTTCTTTTTTTCGGTTAAGCATCAGAGTAATAAAAATGTCCATTTACGACATTCTTCAAACTCTGTTTTTGTGAAGACATAATATCAGATGAACAAAGTTTTCTTGCATTGGACCGTATAAATGTCTATCCGTCGAACACACGGTGTTGATTCGACCTAATTAGTGAAAGGAAATTCATTTTTAGACTGCATAACATATGATTCTATATGAGGTCATCACCTTATTGAAAGGTGAAAACTTCCTTGAATCTTTTTGATACGTAATAAATTGTTAAAAGACGGAAATATCCATTTAAACTAGTCACACACAATTATCCTTTTTCTAGTATCTTGCCTTTTTTATTTGAAAGTCTATTTGTTAGATTTTTTTTTTAAAAAAGAATAATGTATTTTCATTATTATTTTAATTGCAATTTAAAATTGAAATATTTCGTCACTTGCATGTTAATTGTACTTATCTTCTCGATTGTTTTTACAATTATTTTATTAGCTGTAGTTTAATTAATTTTAGCGAGTGTATTTTGAAAACTGACTTTGTTACGTAACATTTTAAACAATAAAAATGAACTACTTTATTCTCAGCAGGTATGCATTGTTTCCTTTATCCTAACAAGATATCTGTACTCGATATTGGGTGTATGCAGATAAGGAAAAATTATTATACTACAGTAAAAATACTGAATTTTTACAATTGTAGTTTTCTGCATATTGAATATTCTTGTATATGTAAATTTTCTCTGTACAAATTCAGTTTATACAACAAATTTTCATATTTTATTCAGAAAATTCGCTAAAATTTTCACAAAAAATTCCCTCGCGTTTTAATTGTTTCTTCAGTATTATAATTTCCATATTTTATTTATTTTTTAATTTAATTTTCTTACCGAATATTATTATTTTTATATATTTAAATTAAAATTACACATCAAGTACTTGAAAATATATATAATTGCCTAAATTTACTTATTATTTCAGTATTAAATAATACTGTCTGATTAAAGATTGCAAATTAAAATTCCTATCCTAAAGAAATGTTGATTTTTTTAAAAATTGGAACCGACTTAATCATAAATGATCTGTTTTTAATCTTTCATTACTGAATTCATTACATCTTAATTAGGAATTTAAATGCTTATGCAAATTAAAAAACTTTTATTACTTCATCAAAGTCTTCGTAAATTGTGAGCTAGATCGATTTACAGATGAGATTATTGATAAAATTTATAAAAATAAGTTAAAATATCACTTTAAATTTTACTTTCTAACTTGAAATATTGCAATTTAAGCAATTTTAAATTAAGATTTTATATGATATTATGATATTTTAATGAAATCTGGCCTATTTAAACTACACATTTTGCAATCATCTAATGAGCTAACCACATTAACTACGTGATTAGTTCGGTGAAAAATGTTTAATAAATAAATATATTAACGCTTTTAAATTCGTGACAGAGAAAATAAATACAGGTCATTGATTCAAAACAACAGATTTTCATTTCTTTTCTTCTCAAGATGATGTTCTTAGGTTAACGGCAAGTTCACAATAATCCTTTTATCCAAGACAATCATTATGTTGGAAACTAGAAACATAAGAGATTCTAGAACCTGTATAGTGCTCTCAGATAAGGCGATACAATTTAATAAAGATTATTAAACGAAATAAATGAGGTCAGAGTATGCATCTAACAGCCAACCTCCTGTTGTTAGCGCCTGGAGGCTGAAGTAGAGCTAAGCAATAATCTATCCTGGTCAAATTTTATACCATTCATTTAATAAAGATTGAACGTCATCAAGTTAATAATTCAAAAAACCAGATTTATGTAAACACGTATTTACATAAATACAAAGAAAGAATATAGGTCTTTATAGATGTGTAGAGTATATACTGTAGGACCGATTCGTGCTCTTAGCCTACTTAAGATAAGGAAACAAAATAAAAAGGTAAAATAGGAAATTGATATATATATATATAGAAGTTTGGGTCTACATTACCGCATTATTATTATTGTTTATATTGAATAAATAATAAAATTGCGAAATTATAATGTAGATTTCAATTGTGGAATCTATAATAGAATAAATCCAATGACATGACTACTGGTATATAAAATAGTTTTAAAAAATCTAAAATAATATTTCTAAATATAATAGATCCAGGAAATATTAATAAAATATATTGATTTTATGAATAATTCTTGAAAAATAACAGAAAGATCAAAAATACATTTCCATAAATTTTTATTTTATATAAAAAAAAGTTTGGCTTGTACATTTTAATTACTACATCAAGGATACTTTGCTGCTATCTTTACACCGATAGAAATATTATATTTATCACATTTAATGTAGGCCCTTTGATAGTGGAGACAAGCAGAGTCATTTAACTCAGTCATCACAATTACACGTTTTGTATTTTAAGAAATATCTTAATTTGTTATTTAAAAATAATATAATTTGTTAACTCTGTTTTTCTTTTGTTTTTAATGTACTGGAGGCCCCTAAAAAGTAAATAATTTGGCCCTTTCACGTCTAAAATGGCCTGATTTTCTAAAACATTATGCTGGCATCTTAGTAAATAGTTATAATTTCAAAATGTTTTAAATAAATTTGTATATTATAACGCATGATATATATTTTTGTAATTATTTTATATGCATTAATTAATTATTAGTTATAAAATCTATCAAATATAAAAATTGTATAGCCTATAGACAAGTTACTGTATAGTTTAATAATGTAGCTTGTTCAGAATATTGATTTTTGAGAGAGATAAGTAAAAAAAAAAAAATTAGTAAATCTAAACCTATTGATTGAATTAAATATATATAATAATAAAAATAATACATTTGGATAAGAAATTACTAGCTATGAAAGTCAAACTGTACAACAATAAGTATAAGATGATTGATAAGTAGGAAATATGCAATTGTATAGTTAGTTGGCTATCACAATAATAAAATTTCTTTTTTTATATATCAAAATATTTAATATAAAGAATAGTTCATGGTACTTTGTTTTAAATTACTTGTTTTTTCGCAATCGCGTGTCCACTTGTTCCATTAGCACAGTCCTTCTATATAATAATTGGTACATAGAAAGACTTTGTATCAATACGAACAAGCTCGATCTCTTTATCAGCGGTAGGAGTTTTTGCTAAAATAATTACCGCCTTTCTTATATCAATTGTATTTCTTCGTCCCCGTAGAGAAATATTTCCGTTATTTACTCTTTTTCTGTTTAATAAGACATTTTTTTCAGATCAAGAACAACGCATCCTTAGATTTAGAACTGGATTTTATTCTCGTAAGATTAAAAAAAAATATTGTCATTGACAAATTGTTTTATCATAAGCATGTCAACAACCAATGTATGTTATCAGCAATCGTATTATTTAGCAGAAAAAAAGAAGAAACCCGTCTTTCTAACTGGTGGTCTGATGCTCTCTATTATCCTAATTTGATGTGTAACATCAAAATCGTTGACGGAATTAACCTTCTTTGTCTCCTTACTTCTTTTACAAATATAATTTGCAATTATGTTTTCAAATTATATGCAAATATAAATGCATTAATGTAAGTGATGATAATTTGGGTCAAATAATCTTAAGCATGATTTTGCAATAGAGGAAATAAATCTTATAGTTGTTTGTTTGTTAGTGTAGGTGTGTAGATGTAGTTGCGTGTACTTATACAAAAGTATGCTTTTATTATATTATTTATAACTTATTAATACGCCATTAATTAATAATATTTAAATATTTGGCGAAATAATAGATGTTTTAAAACCTAAGGTTTAACTAAAAGATTGAATCCAATTAGCCTACTTTCAATTGTAACAATGGCCTAGTCATCAATAAGTTTTTAAATGTTAATTTATTGACGTTATTAATATATTTATTTATTTCATAAATATTATTATTTAATTTAATTAATAATATGAAATATCAGTGTATTGTATGAGTCATATTTTTCAGATAAAATTTTAATTTCTATTAATTTTACTTTTACAAATTCAATTGAATATTCTAAATTAAATTTCTGTAACTTTTAAGATTTAAAATTTCTTTTAAAATAATTTAATATTGTAATAATTGTTTATTGCACTAAATTAGAGGTCATCCTGAAACCCAATACGTCCACTTCGTGACCTTTTTTACAAAAAATGCATATAAAATAACCTCCCAACAACGACCATTTCTTAATATTTCCTCAATAACAGTTATTCAGAGGTTTGACTGCAAGAAATTTAACCACAAATTTAAATACTTCGCTTCATTTCTGAAGAAATAAATCAAATAATTATTAAATAACCATCTTTTGTGTTTATAGAATTTTAATTATTTAATTAAAAACGATTTAAATAGGGAATAACGGGATTATAATTATTTTAAATATTGAGATTAAAATAGTTGAAAGGCAAGCTATATTTACTCTAAGAAGGAACAAACAACTAAATGGAAGGAATGATAACCTACTGATTTAATTCAAAGTAAAAAATAAAACTAATAAATCATATTAAATATCTAAACAACTTGCCACAATGTAGGAATTCACTCCTACTTAATATTATTTGCTTATTTGCAGTTTATAATAATTATAATATCAAGAATCATTACAAATGCTTAAAAATATTTATATATTATTTAATTTTGCTTTATCTATTAGTGTAAATAAATAATGTAATTACTACTTCCTTATCATAGATCAAGACGAATATCATTGATAAATTATTCACGCTGATAGATTTAGAATCAGTGTGAATGGAAGAAAATAATGTTTAATTAAATTAAATTTTTTATATTTTTTTCAATCCATACTGTATAAATTTACACAGTTGATGTTGCAAATTTTGTTATTTTAGCTCTGATAATTTCATCGCGAATAGGCATGAACATTCCTAGCGTAAATGAGTAAATAAAAAAAAGAAAAATATGTCTTACTCTCCGTTTCCTTATATTTAATCTCTGAAAATAAGTTATAGAAAGTTTTTCAAAAAAATAATTAATTAGAGTTTCTATATAAATGTTTTCAAATGCATAGTTCCTATGCTAAGGTTAAATCCATGCAAATCATTATCGGTGGTTTTTAAGTGTTTTCTCTTTAAAAAGTATTAATTTTTATAAAATTTGTACTGAAACACTATTAAGTTTAAAGTTTATTTCGTATATTTAACTTAAAAAGTTTCATGTAATGCTGAAATTTATTTAGATATTTTATTGGCTCTGTTTTATATGAAAAATATATCTTGATTCTGCATCAACGCATAAGAACGTTTATAACAGATCATATTCCTCCTCAAATTTTAATTGCTATGAAAGTCAAACTGTACAACAATAAGTATAAGATGATTGATAAGTAGGAAATATGCAATTGTATAGTTAGTTGGCTATCACAATAATAAAATTTCTTTTTTTATATATCAAAATATTTAATATAAAGAATAGTTCATGGTACTTTGTTTTAAATTACTTGTTTTTTCGCAATCGCGTGTCCACTTGTTCCATTAGCACAGTCCTTCTATATAATAATTGGTACATAGAAAGACTTTGTATCAATACGAACAAGCTCGATCTCTTTATCAGCGGTAGGAGTTTTTGCTAAAATAATTACCGCCTTTCTTATATCAATTGTATTTCTTCGTCCCCGTAGAGAAATATTTCCGTTATTTACTCTTTTTCTGTTTAATAAGACATTTTTTTCAGATCAAGAACAACGCATCCTTAGATTTAGAACTGGATTTTATTCTCGTAAGATTAAAAAAAAATATTGTCATTGACAAATTGTTTTATCATAAGCATGTCAACAACCAATGTATGTTATCAGCAATCGTATTATTTAGCAGAAAAAAAGAAGAAACCCGTCTTTCTAACTGGTGGTCTGATGCTCTCTATTATCCTAATTTGATGTGTAACATCAAAATCGTTGACGGAATTAACCTTCTTTGTCTCCTTACTTCTTTTACAAATATAATTTGCAATTATGTTTTCAAATTATATGCAAATATAAATGCATTAATGTAAGTGATGATAATTTGGGTCAAATAATCTTAAGCATGATTTTGCAATAGAGGAAATAAATCTTATAGTTGTTTGTTTGTTAGTGTAGGTGTGTAAATGTAGTTGCGTGTACTTATACAAAAGTATGCTTTTATTATATTATTTATAACTTATTAATACGCCATTAATTAATAATATTTAAATATTTGGCGAAATAATAGATGTTTTAAAACCTAAGGTTTAACTAAAAGATTGAATCCAATTAGCCTACTTTCAATTGTAACAATGGCCTAGTCATCAATAAGTTTTTAAATGTTAATTTATTGACGTTATTAATATATTTATTTATTTCATAAATATTATTATTTAATTTAATTAATAATATGAAATATCAGTGTATTGTATGAGTCATATTTTTCAGATAAAATTTTAATTTCTATTAATTTTACTTTTACAAATTCAATTGAATATTCTAAATTAAATTTCTGTAACTTTTAAGATTTAAAATTTCTTTTAAAATAATTTAATATTGTAATAATTGTTTATTGCACTAAATTAGAGGTCATCCTGAAACCCAATACGTCCACTTCGTGACCTTTTTTACAAAAAATGCATATAAAATAACCTCCCAACAACGACCATTTCTTAATATTTCCTCAATAACAGTTATTCAGAGGTTTGACTGCAAGAAATTTAACCACAAATTTAAATACTTCGCTTCATTTCTGAAGAAATAAATCAAATAATTATTAAATAACCATCTTTTGTGTTTATAGAATTTTAATTATTTAATTAAAAACGATTTAAATAGGGAATAACGGGATTATAATTATTTTAAATATTGAGATTAAAATAGTTGAAAGGCAAGCTATATTTACTCTAAGAAGGAACAAACAACTAAATGGAAGGAATGATAACCTACTGATTTAATTCAAAGTAAAAAATAAAACTAATAAATCATATTAAATATCTAAACAACTTGCCACAATGTAGGAATTCACTCCTACTTAATATTATTTGCTTATTTGCAGTTTATAATAATTATAATATCAAGAATCATTACAAATGCTTAAAAATATTTA
>NW_019384864.1:0-7921 GCF_000671375.1 Centruroides sculpturatus
CAAAGATAGTATTATACAACTGAAAACAGCATTTACCTGAGAAGTTAAATGTGACAAAGAGAAACAATTGATAAGAAATGCGGACATTGAACCTACGCATAAAACCGACATAACGATTGTGAGAAACAAATTTATGTCGATAAATGCCACTACGTAAATGAAGAAACTAATTAAGTACAAGGCCGTTGCATATATTAAGGGGAAGATATATTTATACATTTCGTTTACTCGATCAAAAAAGTCTATTATTTCCGTGTGCTTTTCTATAATCGTGTTTAAGAATATGTGCAGACCACCGTTTTTTGGGTTTAAATCCTTCGTGTCCGTCGACAACCGCTTTAGTCTGTTATATATTATAAATCCAAGAAAAAGGGACTGCAAGAAAGTTAAGAAGAGGATAGCAAAGACATATATGAAAGCGATATTCCCAATAGTACTGCACAAGACCGCTTCTACCACGCTTTTCCGGTACGCAACGATTGGAAATAATAATAAATCGCCTATAATACAACAGGAAAGTATGGAAATAAAATATGCCATAAACAAAATTAATGCAATTTGTTCGAAATATTTGGATAAAGTAACTTCTTCTTTGTAACTACTTTTGTTGTATTGGAATATCAGTTTCCGTCTTTTAAACATGCTGAATACCAAAGAGCAAAACAGATATAGAATGGTGTATATGTATCTGAGAATGACGTTACCAGTTCCGAAAACGTACACCCATTCAGCGCACGGGACGTCTTGGAAGAAGATTTCGAGCAACTGTCGAAGTGTCAACGACCACAAGAAGATTTCTATTATTATTGCATAACAGGCATAAGCTCTGTCAATCAACGCACGGAATTTAGTATTTCTCGTATTGTTTTGGCAATGACAGTCCGCCGTTATATTCATAGCAAAGACTTTCGACACTAAAAGAAGAAAGTCGATCAGACAAACAGGACAGCTGGAATTTTTATCCAAATCCATTGGATCTTATGACTGTTAGTCACGAAATATAGGATGTTGGATTTATTGAAGAAATTTGAACTGTGGAATATTTTCTTTACTGTTTAAGATTGTCGCGTTCTTAGTAATATTTGGAAAATAGCCCTTTTGGAAATAATTTGTTTCGGTGAAACTTCGATTAAGCCCTTAACAATTTTCTATATTTTAATCTAGAAAAATCTGATAGAAGCTGGTTGAGCGGTACTGTAAACTTTTATCGAACGTGAGTCATGTGTGACGTCGATTAAGTGTATCCATAAAATTAATAGATATTTACGCCTCTTTTCAATTAAGGAAAAATGCGACGAATGTTACATTACATTAATTTAGAAGCTCAAGTGGTTTCGTGCTTGAAATTATTGGAAATTCTTTTCATGCAAGATTTCAAGTTGAATATCTGCCTGTGTTAGAAACGTGTATGCTTTTAATGGATTAAGGACGTTTGCGTTACTGAAACGTGTTTGTTATTAATGAATTAAGCGTTTTCCGTGACAGTCATTAGTTTCGTGGCAAAATGGTAATGTCAATGTTGTTTGTTTGTTTAGTTATGGCAACGCAGCACTTGGGCAATCAGCCTAGGGGGTTCCTTCCGGAAGGTCTTTTTAAGGGGAACCGGCCCCTGTTTAGGCGTTTCTTTTTATTTTCGTTAATTTGCTGGGTTGTAGAATCAAACACCAAGAACCCGCGATCGTGTCTTCGTATGACATTATAGATGTAGAATGTAAATTGCGCATATAAAAGTAATACAAGCAATATTGTTAATTATACAGTTGAATATGTATGATTAACAATATTACTTGTAAAAATCTAGATTAATATCGCTGAAAATTAAGATTTTGCGTCATCCGTAAACTGATGCGCATAATCTTTATGTTTAGTACAATACGAATTCGAATTCGTATTGGTCTAAATTCGTAGTATATAGATGTTTTAGTATTCACAGAATATTAATTAAATAATTTATGTTTTATTTACTCTCATTAAACAGTCAAACAGATTGACGATTTTCATTATTCTAATCGATTGTTGGTCTAGAAATTTTCTTATTGTCGTACTCTACCGATTTCCCCCATTTTTTTCCATTAATAAAATGGGAGGAATTGGAGGAAATCTAATAAAAGCATAGCAATACATGTGATTATTGGTATGCTTTTATTAGGTGATTTTTTTTTCTGCAGTCTGAATTTGGTATGACAATTTGCTCCTGTGTAAACGTGTTCAAATTGGAAAATTCAAATATCCCCTAGAGACGTTAAATAAAGTTCTAGTTTATATAAAACCAAATTGTTTTACATAAACTAGAACCATTTTCTATTTTTTATAATAATACTGGGATCGTTTGTTAAAATGCACGTTTAGGACGTAATTTTAGAGTTAGAACACACTTTTCTTATTCAATAACAATAGAAAATTTAACTTATGCACTTGTACTTAATTGTCAAATAGAAACACTGAATAAAGTCTGTTTTCTGTAGAGAGATGAAATGGAAAATTAAGTAAATCCAAGTCTCAAAAATAGAAAATGTGGCAAGTGTTGGAACTCGAACAGCAATTTCGTGTTCCTTGTACTACGAATAAACTATAAGTAACAACAGCAGTTTAAAAAAGAGTAACTTTGCTGGCCTATCATAAATTTTTGTATTTTTCGTAAAGGTTATTGTGTGGCGCGATCTCTTATGAGATTTTATGAAAAAACCTTTTTATAAATAGTAAGACGTTTAATTTTAGAGGTTAGGGATAAATTTTATATATAAAAAAAATTGTAGTAACGAGTAAAATTTTCATAAAGTCCCATCCTACTCGAGATTAGCACATGACCTTCCTTTATCTTTCCATCGTCACGACCTTTAACCACCAAAATCTAATAGCATCAATCCCCCTAATACACAACCAGCTTGCAAAATTTCAAAAGTTTTTCGACAGAAATCACGGGAGTTATTAAATTACAAAGTGGGTGAACAAAATTGCGTTACAAAGACACGCCCACCCACACTAACATTATATATAAAAAAATGTCCCAGTTACGCAAAAAGTTATCCTAATTAAGCGTTTAAATTATGTATTAAAGAACGGAAATTAAATTAAAGAAATTAAAGAACGGATATTAAATTGATGAACTAATGTTCATCAATTTAATATCCGTTCTTTGAGATTTGGCTCAAAAAAAGACCGCTCCAATTAACCGATAGCCCAATTGAATCGACTGTATTTTAACACAAAAATGAAATCAAAACGTCCACATTTTGAAAAAAATGACAAAGTCCGTATTGTTCCAGAAGCTTCCCGTTATTACTACTAGACAATTAAAGAGCTGGGTAACGTAATGCCATGTAGTGGGGACGAGGGATGTAAATATGGTTCCTTTTTCTTAGAACTAGGATAACTTCTCTGTAGTAACTGAATTTAGTTCAAATTAATATTAAATACAAAGTCTGTCTTTGGAAGTTATTCTGTTTCTATATTTGTAAAACGGAGGTACCTAACAGGAGGTATACAAAACTTTGCGATTCACAACATATCAGGAAAAGAGTTGTATGCTCTTCAAAGACTTTATACCTCTTTTTCTGTTTCTTTTGCACTTTATTGTTTTCCTTAACTCTCTCTTTTTGATGACTCTATTTCCTCCAGATTTAACACTCTCCTCTGGTGCAGTTCTCTACTGTTGTGTTGGGCCCTCTTTTCTGAGTTGACTCTTTCTGAATGTTGTGTTCACTCTTCTCACCTCTCTTCCTATTTTTCCCACTTTCTGCTTTCTCTTCCTCTCTCCTTCTCTTTCACTTTCACTCTCTTCCTCTCTCCCTTTTGTTTTATTTTTTTTTGACCAATTATGACTTTATTTGGAAGGAAGTTGAGGTAAAGAAGAATAAACACGATTGGTTATTCTTTAGTCCTTCTTCTCTCTTGTCCGTTATGAATTATGTGTGTCCACGTGATATGGATAGAGTAACATCTGTCACCTAACAGTATTGAAAAAGGGGAGAGCAATGGTCATCCCCTTAGTCTTTTCCTCTGAATCTTGTGAGATTTATAACAATTAATTGACGATTTTTTTTCTCTAATTTGTTTCTCATAATTATTTTTATTCAGTATTGCTAAAAATTTAAAAGAGGAGTCATTGAAATCAAAAAAATTGTCGAAATTTTTTATAACACTGTTTGATAAACATAAACAATTGAAGCTAGGCAATTGAAGAGCCTGGTAACGTAGTGCCATCTAGTGGGGAAGATGGATGTAAATCTGGTTCGTTTTTCTTAACTTTTCTGTAGTTCCACCGAAATTCACTAAACCCTGGAAAAATATCAAGCAACTGAGTGGCTTTATATTCTAATAAACTGCATTCAAAAATTTCTAAATACTTTTAAGTTATTAAGCGTCAAAGAAGCAAAAGTCTACACTTTCGTTTTTTAAATATATATTTTCTCAGAGTTAAACATAATTTCAAAAATGTAATTTATGCACATGCCAGTGTTCTACCGAGCATTCGGACATCGAAATCATCAAAATCTAACGGGAGAACATTTCTTAAAACCTCGGACAAGAAAGTAAAAACGTTACCCCAGTACACCAAATAATAAATTAAAAATATAATTAAAAATTGAGTCTGACGTTGCAATAAGCAATTGCTCGTTTGAATACAAATATTTATTCAAACTTAATATTTTTGTTTAATTAGGTTACAGCTTTATTTAATAATTGAACATAGAAATATTAGAAACATCTGGAACAACTGTTCTAATAGATGTCATCAATGGAGTGACTAAATACAATAGAAATTAGAAATTATTTGTTGTTATAAATTAGGTAAAAATAAAATATTTAAATAATCTGGAAGTATAAATATAATACTTTAAAACAGATGATACAAGTCGTTTGAAACATTTAAATTATACATTAAGAACGTCATTTTCATTTGTTATAGTATTTACTATTTATATAGATTACTACGAATTTTTAAATGACTATGTAAACCTTTATAATATTTGAGAGAGGTTCCTCTTACTGGCAACATAAGCTTTTTTATATAATGTCGTCGTCATCATTACTTACTTAATATTTAACTTAACTTAATTATTTGTTTGATTACACAATACAGTAACTTACACATCTGGAAATTTTTTAAAACTTGCAACATTATTTAATCAACTTTCAATGTAAAAAACTCGATATAAATATATTTATAGTTCATAAATATCACAAATTAAACTTTTTTGTTTTATCTATGCAAAGTAGATGTAAGTGGAAAATATATAAAAGCGGTTATTAACGAACACATGCTGTTTACAAGTGGAAACATTGATAAACTAAAACTGAAAATTTCGATTTAAAATAATTTTAAATTACATTTATACATTTATATAACTTATTTTGAATAAATTTCTGAATGTATACAGAAATTATTTTTTATTTTTTCACTTAAACTATAATACAACATTAAAGATTTACCATTATTAATTACCCTATATAAGTTTGCCAGTTGAAAGTATACTTATATAAATTAGTAATATGACAACACAAAACTTCACATTTAATTGTAGGAAAAGAGAAGTCTCGCATTTAAGTTTTAATAATTAAAAAACATTTTTAATATAAACATGGCCCGCCTATTTACACATTTGTCTTAGATAATACCGAGAAGTTACGTTGTTATTAGAAGTGTACAAAAGTAATTTAGAAAAACGAGCTATTATTTATTGTGACATTGTAATAATGCCGGGCTGCAATTTTTATAGACAATGTTAATTTATTTAATTTAATATATACGCTAGCCACCTCAAATAAGTGCTATCTTGCGCCTGTACATCATGCTTTTCCTGTTAGCAATAGAGTCGTGCTGGTCATCTATCTAACTCCTTTCTAAGTGTAATTCTGAATTGAAAAAAATGTAATTTCCAGTTTTCATCGGTAACTCGTATATAGTAATCGGGGCTTCCAGTCTGAAAGCTTACCACACCTGATCTTGATTTTTATCTGTCTGATTTCCACCTTAAAATTAACAAAGGACAAACGGTGGGAATTTATAAGTCTACAACTTTTTCAAATTGCAGCCGAATTACAATTAGAATTGGATGAAAGAATATTTAACTTTATTAAAAACTTGTGTAAAAAATAAACTTAAACCAAATATTCCCTATACATTTTAAACAGTAAGTAACCAATGGGTCTCTTAAAATTATAATTTTTTTAGATAATTACAGGTAAGAAGAAAAGTCACTTACAAACAATTACAGAAAAGGGGCAATTTTCACGAATAAAATGCATTGTAATAAATTATTTTTTGTAACATTTCAGTTTTTTTTTTCTAAAAATAATATTTTCTATATCAATAAATATGTAAGTAAATCAATTACTTTTTCATAACTACGGTTAAACATTTTGCTAGATTTCAGAACATAATTTTGTATAAAATTCAAAACATTAATGAAATTCTTGGCCTGGATTGTTGGCTTTTCTCTTTTGGAAATATGTTTAATATCGTAAAATATTATTTAATACGTTCTAAGGACGTATTTATGAGCCCATTCCTGTAGATGCAATAGAATTAGTTAGGATTATCGCGCATTCGTGTATAATGTGTTATCTGTTTGTCACAATACAAATAGTATTGTATGGATGTTTATGACAAAAATAAATAAATACAAATGTTGGAATGCTCCTTTGTTGTTTGGAAAACTGGAAAACGCAAATTTAATTTAATCGCGATATTCGATGTTTTCCTTATTTCCTTTTATATTTGATAGCCATAACTCAAGATATATTTCTATAGATAATTATTAACTCTTGTTTATATATTTTTTGTATTTAGTACTTCAAATTTGAGTGTTTTCTACTTGTGTTTATATCAACACAACTAGAAAAGTGTGAAAAAATTTCTGAGAAATTCTATTATAAGTGTAACGAATAATTCAATAATAACCATAATCGTCAAAAAAATATATAGATAATGTAAAAGTTAACAAAAATATAAAGAAGACTACAAACGAATTTTCTAAAATTACCTTTATAAAAGAATAAGAGAAATATTTAGTATTGAATTTCAGCATTTAGTGCTTGTCTCATCAAAATTTTTTTAATCTTATGTATTGTTTCATTTGTCGAAATCGAGTCGACAATAGTGCAAGGTGTTTGTTTTGATGAGAATTAAAAGTGCATTCGAAAAATTAAAACTCATCAGTGGGCGAGTGGATAACACTACAGAACACTGTTATTTTAGTCATGGGTTCTTGCCTGGCTAATGGTGTTATTTACATTTGTAGCATCTAAACAGGTCCAGCTTCTGTGAAAAGTCTTCTCTGAAGTAATTCCTTCTCGGCAGGTGGCCCGCGTTGCATATATACAAATTACAGTGGTTAGATGTATACAGTATGGCTATACAATGTACGTTCGTCATACTCCTTGCATTCCGGATATCTGTGAATGACATTTTAAAGATAAGTTTTTTGTTTGTAAATACAGTAGACCCCCCTATAAAACAGGTTCCTAAAATTACGATTTTTATAAGACAGCAAAAAAATTGCGACGGTATCCGTAAAAAACGGTAAAAAACACCTATAATTACGCAAAAAGTCATCAGGCAGCCGAACTACTTTCCGCGCCGTCAAGCACCACGCTACAAAGAGATTACTATTGCCTGTACAGTATTATATATATAAATTATATATAAATTAGGTATTGTATATATAATTATATATTAAGTATATATAATTATATATTAACTTAATTTATTGTAACTTTATTATAATTATATATATTTTTTCTATTGTCTAGAGCCACGCTACGGGCAGTTTAGGCGAACTATCGTCTGTACAGTATGTAAATTAGGTACCGTAAGTCTAATACAGCACTGTAATTTTATACATTTCTTGTGAAAGAAACATTTCTTATTCAACGGCGATAAAAATTATTTATATTAATGATGTCTCCAAAGTTCAGC
>NW_019384864.1:8351-64340 GCF_000671375.1 Centruroides sculpturatus
GAAAAAAAATATTATATGGAATTCAACGAAAATGAAAATTTGCTTGATAATTCAACTACGCTTGTTGGAGAACAATAAAAACACTACACTCAACAAGCCACCAATAAAACTCAACTGCCTAACCTATAACCAAAGTCTCCTTTTAATTTGTTTTTAAAAAAAAGCGCTTGACTAACTTGCCCCGCATGCCGAAGTTGCCCCGGTCTCCCCTATACTTTGTAGTCTACTAGCGGGCAGCATAGAGTTTTTTTGATGAACTGGCAGGCTTTAAGTTTGCACAGTACCAACATACCCTGTAAACAATACTACAAAATAACTATAAAATAACATATACTACCATAAAATAACATATGCTAATATCCAAACTAGGAACGCACAGTTTATTCTTTTTGCTTGTGTAGTTTGAATGTTTTTCGTCATGAATGTTAAATTAATAATGTGATTTCGATTTGTAAACGTGTTCGGTTATTTATCATCATGTCCTCCTTAAATATTCTTGGTTGGTCCGAGTGGTAATACGAAACCACTAATTCACGTGTTACCTATTAAGTGGGGTCGAACTCCAGGAATTAGTGCTTGAACTCTGACCGCTCGACGAGTGTACTGGCGGTTTTATAGCCGCCAGGTAAAATGACGCTCCAAGAGTAACGGTCATTTTTACAATAGGTGGGAGTCTTGTGAGGCCGGGACCACACACCTCCCTTGGACTGAAACCAGCTGTCGAGCTAGAGTCAATATATCGTGACTTATTACGTAAATAGGACCGATGTGACCAAGTAACGAGGTGCGAGACAATTTAATTGTCACATTCCACACCTAATTGACAGATCCGCGATCGTCAATCGTGAGAACAAGTGAGCGAATGAGGGATCGACCGTCAGGGAAACTTTGGATGGTCACCTTACAGAGAGTTCAAAGCAGGTCCTGCTGACACTCCTGTGAAGGGTGGGGCGGCTGGGACAGCTGCCTCCTCGCCAGGACAGAAAAACAGACATTAGATAAAATTTACGGGTCTGTCATTCAGGAAAAAGCTTGACCTGACTTCAGAGAGGAACGGCCCAGACAGGGGATATTCGGCGACCCCGCAGCCAAAATCGTGTCCCTGGCAACAAACCAGGGACCAATAGAATCGAAGGGGACCAACATTCAGACAAACCAAGATATCGGGAGAAGGCAAATGTTATAAAAGCCCAAGATCCCAAGGACATGGGGAAGTTCGGAGCAAACAGTCTGGAGGATCAACAGGATTGTCTGAGTGTGGGCGAACACAAGAAACGAAACCGATAGAGGAGCGAGGGGACTGAACTTCCCATGCCAAACCTCTCCATCTGATGGGTGCTACAAGGGACTTCTGCCTACCGACAGAAATTGGATTCATCGGATTTGTGCACATTGTGAGCCCAGCCGCCACTTCCTTTTCCACAGGATGAACGAAATTCAAAAAGATCATCCATCGAGTGGTGCAACTTCTCTACAATTGGACTGTGTACTCCTGATATCTGTAAGCATGTTTTTACCAAATAAGTGCATTAATTGTGGATTTACAGTCTCTGTGTGAGTCTCTTTGTGTCCAGCAAACCATTACCCCCATATGAAAAGGGCTTTCTCGTGTCATCCTGACAGATCATGAGCAAGGCAAGCGTGTTCACCTTTAACTGAAAGGTCAACACCTCCTTACATCGCAGACCCACAAGTGGTGCCCAGATTGGGGCAAACAACTCCTCAACCCCACAGTGGTGTCTATGGCTCCTCAAAACCCACAATAAAATATTTACAAGGATTTAACAATAGATTTCAATTGGAATTGAAAGTTATAGTTTTAAAGAAATTTCTTCACGAATATTTGACTTACAGGCAATTATTTTATAATATCTATACGAATTAAAATATACTTTAAATAACTGCAAAATTATTTAAGGAAACTTTTGAAGTATGTTGTTATTATGTTATAATTTTTCAAACCATGTGAGAGGGCGAGGAACAAAAATTATTTTTCTACAGAAAGTAAGTATTGTCTTTCAGTGCATTGCTACAAAGAAATATCCTTTGTGAAATTAATAGGTGAAAAATGTGAAAATTTTTTTCTAGTAATTCCATTATGAGTGTAACTAATAATTCAATAATAATCATAATCATCGAAAAAGAAATAGATAATGTAAAAGTTAACAAAAATATAAAGAAGACTACAAATGAATTTTCTAAAATTACTTTATAAAGGAACAAGAGAAATATTCAGAATTGAATTTCACAATTTATTGCTAGTCTCTTCAAAATTTTTTCAATCTTATGTATTGTTTTATTTGTCGAAAATAATTGGAAAAAAATTATCAATTCAAAAACAGTGCAAGGTGTTTTGATGACCGTGAAACTTTGTTGAGAATAAGTGCATTGGAAGAATTAAAACTCATCAGTGGTCAAGTTGATAACACTACAGAACACTGGTATTTTAGTCATGGGTTCGTGCCTGGCTAATGGGCAGACCATGTGGAACTTTTCGGGTGTTATTTACGTTTGTAACATCTATACAGGGACAGTTTCTGTGAAAAGTCTTCATGGAAAAGTCTTTTCGTCAAGTGGCTCACGTTGCATATGTACAAACTACAATGGATAGATATATATAGTGTGGACATTAAACCTATGTTTGCCATATCCCTTTCATTCCGGATTTCTATGAATGAGATTCTAACAGAAAGTTTTTTGTTTCTGAAAACCTTTTTGATTTTCAAAGTCAAAAATCAAATTTCTATATTTATTAAGGGTTTAATTTTTAAATAAAATAAAATTTAATGCTAGATTGTTTNAAAAATATACGTATTTTGGAAATGTTGAGTCGGATTAGTCTAGAATCGATTAATTTTATGGAAGAAAACCTTTCAAACAGCCATAGTCCGTAAACTTGACATGTGTCGGGCTGTGATTGGAAGGACTCATAAGAAATCGGATTCCTAAAGAATAGAACGTATCTACTGTCTTATAGGGGGGTCGACTGTAGTTTTTTCAATTTTCAAAGTCAAGAATGAAGTTCCTATATTTATTCAAGCTCAATATCATTAAAACCAGAGCAGTAAGTACTACACAACAATAGACATTAAACATGGGAATTTCAACTGCTTTATCATATCACTGTACTTTCCTCCATCAATTTCAATTAACGATCCCCTACACAAAATTAGGGACACCATGCAGGATTTGGCCTCTTGTCCAGTTCTTCTAGCAGGTGATTTAAACTCCAAGTCACCGTTATGGTTTGCATTAAGAGAAGACCCAAGTGGAAAAATTGTTATAGAATTTCCTGAAGAAAACCAGCTCCACTCACTAAAGGAGAAGTGAAAAAAATGGGACAGAGCTGTTAAGCCCTCTCCCACCTTATCTGGGGCCCAAGGGGTGGGCTGGATAGATATCTCTGCTAGCAACAATAATATGTATAACTATATCCGGTCATGCAAAACTTTAGATCTCATAGTCCCAAGTAACCATAATTACATTTTCACTATTCTCTCTTGTACTATTCCTCAAGCCAACCTCATTATACAAAGGCACACAAACTAAGATGTATCCGGAAACCTGGTGGGAACCCTCTGGAAAACGGAGCCTCTCGTAAATATCCAGAAGACTACAGATTTAAACCTAGTTATTGCCAAATTAACCTCAACACTGCTTACGGCCTACCGATTAGTTACTGGTGAAAGGATACAATCTATTAAAATGGTATGGTGGAACCTGCATCTACAAAAGCTAAGGAAAGAAATTAGGAAAGTCAAGAGAAAATTCACAAGGGCCAACGATAACAACAAAAAGACATTACGCCAGGTATACTTCAACACAAAGAAGTAATACAAGCACTCCATTAACAAAACAAGAACCGACTAATGGGAACAGTTTTGCTCAAAAACAGGAGAGAAAAGACCCTAGCAAATACCTCATTATATAGCATTCAACTAAACAGAACCATCCCAGACACTTAACATACACAGAAAAGTGGATGAGACCTTCACTAAGGACATAACTCAGACTCACAATTATATCTTGAACACGCTATTTCCAGATGGAGGATGATGAAAATTATCATCAACACATAAGAACCCTCAGTGCTAAAGAGGACCATATAGAAAATAATGATAAAATATTCTCTATTACAGAAATAACTACTCTCTCCAAAAGAATTAACATAAAAAAAGCTAGGACCCGTTGCCATAACATGGCAAATGGTGAAGAAAGCCTTCACAGTTATCTCAGCCCACTTCTTAATCATATACAGTCGACCCCCCTATAACACTGTTGATTATTTTGTTATATACGAATTTCATGTTGTATGAATCACTTAGATTTCACAAATACATGAGCGATTCAGTGCGGCTCATGTATTCGTAAAATCTTTGACTTATTTCCTGACATAAAAGTAAAGAACAACATGGAACACTTTACACCAGACTTTCGTACTACCCAAATTATTACTGGTCACAGTAATTTTAAACAATATCTAAAAAGGTTGTTGAGCAAGGGAAATGGCATTTGTGACTGTGGAGTAAAGCCTCATAAGGAAGTCCTTCTCTGCCCCACCCATTGGCACTACAGGGTTGAAGAAACTATGCCTTGTTTATCGGCTTGGTCTGATACCTGACACGGTAGACAGGAACGACATAGCTGGGCCACATGATACATCTTTTTGCCTCCCATCCACACCTAGGTCCAACCATCTAACTTGCCATAACTTTTACATTGTGTAGCCTATTTGGCACTATGGTCCACAAAGCTAAACTTTCAGCTAACTTTACTCAAACAGTATTATATCAGAAATCGGGGTCCCCTTCCCTACAAAAAGATGGAGCCCAGCCTAGCACATCAACTAGACTTATAAATAATAGATTTATGATACTTTCCATCAATTCCTTTAGTTTCTTTAAGTTTCCTTTACTAGCTGCAAGCGCTCAAAGTACTTGTTCACGCAACCTGGAGCAGTCGATTTGGTAGGCCCCTCAACGAAAATCCTCGGTTAGAGAACAGTCAAGTATATAGTGTGAATGTCCTCGCGGTGACTCACAGGCTGATTTTCTGGGACGCCGCGAAAACACCCACAGAAGCAGCTACCACTGCCTTGTCTAAATCTGGACTTGAAATGGGAAAACGTCCCATGGCTAATCAGTATCTGGGTCGTAAGCCAGTTGATACACACCGGAGTGAGGCGAACTACAGGCACAAAGGCATAGGTTGGCCTAACCACTGTACTTTGAGTCCAGCGCTCTTGCCAGTTGGTCATTGATCGTTTCAGCGTAGTCGAGGGTTCCACCGTCCTCGTTACAAAAGGGCCGCTGTTACCTGCCTTTGCGAGCTGATCAGCACGTCATTACCCGGGATCCAGTGTGGCTTCGGATCCACCGCAGGGCAACGTGTCGTTCGTGCATCGCCCTAAGCACTCTGCTTCTGATTTCTTGTATTAGCAACTCGTACCATGTATTGTTTAACTGCCCAAAACATAACCACCGTAAACTGTTAGTGCAGAGGATGTACACACGAGCACACCATTGGCCCTGTAGGTGTAAGGACTTTTTACAACACTGAAACTTTCTCAGCTTTTAAGAACTTCATAAATGGAACAGGAATCATGATCTCAGTCTTTTCCTCTAGTCCAGCTTCAAGCCAACGACCACCTACCCCTACGGGGGCCCACAACTAATCTACACGTGCCCTCATTGTGCAATGTGTTTGTATAATTTATTCTTTTTCGTGTCAACAGAGTTTTGACCCCTGGTTCTGTAAAAGGAGACCCCATCTAAAAGAATTTACCTCCTATTACCTGCAGCAAGTCAGCTGTTAGGTCTACAGAGTTTTCCAGCGCAGTGAAATCACTGTTTTCTGTTCTGTTGTCGCGATCTCTTCTCATCGTTTTCTTCCACATTTAATTGTCGGGATAAAGTTTGTAACTCATAAAAACTGTCTAAATGTTTCGTTTTTCTTAAAGTTATATTCTTATTTTCATTTATTATTATTTCTTTTAATGTATACACTCCAAGGTCAAAGAACATACTATGTATTATTATTATTTTCTCATCGTCTTTTGCCACAAACAATTGTCAGGAAAAATTTTTGTAACTCGCGTGTTTATACTTCGCTTTCCTCAATGTTTTATTATTATTTTATTATTATTATCATTAATTTATTATTTCTTAATGTATCTACTTCAAGAACAAAGCACATATTCAGTATTAAATGCACCTTGACCCTACTCTATGTATACTTTACTCTATGATCTCAATATATGGGGCTTGATGCTGGCTGGCCATAAAACATTATTTCACACTTTCCTATTTTTTTTGCCCATCGTCAACCAAAACCCTATACCTTCCCCTTTTTAGTTCTGTTTCAAGGCTAATCCACTGGTACGGCCTTCTTAACATTTGCAAACCAAACCAAACCAAATTTATTATAGATTCAATTTTTAAATAGAACAAAATTTAATGCTAGATTGTTTACAAATAAATTAAATTAAAATTTTTTTATATTTCTGAAAGAATTAAATATTACATTTTAATAAGTAACATTGCACTAACATGCATATATCATTAAATGCAGAAAATATTTTACGTCGCAAAAATTACTTAAAATGTAGTAAAGTGTCTAATCAAGTCATATCGAACTTCGATATTGTTATAAAAACAGAAATAGCAACTCTATAACAAAGTTTACATAAACGTTGTATTGGAAGCAAGAGATTTGCTGCTAAAGACAATTTCTTTTTAAGCTTTTTATAGTTTATTTTTTATGTAAAAATTAAATATTTTCCGTAATAATTTCGTGTAGTTTGTGACAATTATGAATTTTATTTTACACTTATAAGTATACAGTAAATAGAATACAAGTATTATCACACCAGTGAACGGAATTGAATTACAAAATCTTTAATTATTATAAATTACAAAAATTATAAAATTATAAAACTATAAAATTAATTAGGAAATAATACAAATTATCTCTAAGACATTTAAAATTATTTTAATTAAACGTACAATTATACAAATAATAAAAATTATACATTAAAGACCATTGTAAATATAGTAATATATCATTCACTTTTAAAATCCTTTATTTACAAGTGCCTTGACACCGCTAAGCATAGCCGAAGTAAGAATACATAAATGTTACAGATGTAACAGGTCGTTTTGTAATACAAATTTTCATAGAGTATAAAATGATACGAAGAAACAATAAACATCAATAGTAATATACCGGTCTAATATTATATACTACCACTATCATAGCTTTTTTATACTCTTTCTGCTTTGTGGGCATAGAAGGGCCTCTTATAGCAGGCCCATAATGGCCAGAAGGCTGCAACACTACTGTGAAACCAAGAAAATCCTTCACTCGCGACAGTTCAGGTTTAGAAAATATAAAGATACAAATTTGGCTTTTAAAGAAAAAATCAACACAATAACCCAATCGAAGCAAAATGGCCATCTCCATCCCTGGCCATCTCTATCGATTTCAAGGGGACCTTTGACCACGCTTGGTGGCAGGCCAGCTATTCTCACCACTTTAAAAGATATCGAATGCCCATTCAATATTCTTCGGCTATATAGAAGCTTTCTTATAAACAGGCAGGCTAGTATTGGCCCACAAGATGAAACTGTCACTAAACAAGTTACGAGAGGCTGCACCCAGGGGTCAACTTCGGGCCTCCTTCTTTGGATATTGATGTTTAATAACCTTCTAAAAATTCAGGACACTTCACAGTGCAATCTAGGTGCAAAGATAATTGGATTCACAGACGATACCTTTATACTCATGGCCCACCGCAGCTGAGATGTTATCCAAAAAGAGATGAATATACTACTATGAAAAATTTTGGAATAGACTAATAAAAGCAAGCTAAGCATCAACATCAAAATCGGCGAGTGCACTGTGTTCCCGAGAGCAAATCCACTGAACAGAAAACCAACAATCAAGATACAGGAGGACAGAATCAAATGCACAGACAATATAAAATATTAGGGGATGCTGGAGGAAATCTTTTAAACTGGATCTTAAATATGGGATATATTAATAAGAANCTAGGTGCAAAGATAATTGGATTCACAGACGATACCTTTATACTCATGGCCCACCGCAGCTGAGATGTTATCCAAAAAGAGATGAATATACTACTATGAAAAATTTTGGAATAGACTATTAAAAGCAAGCTAAGCATCAACATCAAAATCGGCGAGTGCACTGTGTTCCCGAGAGCATATCCACTGAAGAGAAATACCAACAATCCAGATACAGGAGGACAGAATCAAATGCACAGACAATATAAAATATTAGGGGATGCTGGAGGAAATCTTTTAAACTGGATCTTAAATATGGGATATATTAATAAGAAAGCGATTAAATTGGCACACGCCCTTAGGTCTATTAGCAGAAACCTCTGGGCCTAAGCTACCATAACACCCTCTTAATATACAACTGTGCAATAGAACTAGCTGTTTTTTATGAGGAAGAAGTCTGGGGTATGCAACACATAGGCATCAAATTAGTAAAAAGCTCCTGTCCATTCAGCGGAGCTGCCTTCTCATAGTGACCAGAGCTTATCAAACTGCCCCTACTAACTGGCTGCAGGTACTGGCTAATACCACTCCCCTTGACTTAAAAGCTTCTGAAAGATACTAGCCTTTTGAACTAATGAACTACTCAGATCACCTAGTCTCAACCAACAACACAGCAAATGAGATAAAGTTAATTGCAGAAGAAATCCACAGACATGGACTGGACAGGTACAATAATTACAGACTGATGCATCCGGCAACGGACCCCCCCCCCCGAGGTTGATCTTTTCCCAAATCCAAAAATAAAGACAGGAATCAACATTTTTACACATGGGTCCAAAAGCCCACAGGGAGTGGGGACATCCATGGTGATCTTAGACAACCATGACAGGGTAGTCTACTAGGCCTACTTCAAATTGGATTCATTTTGTACAATGAATCAGGCTGAAAGCTTAGCCATTCTTAAAGCCCTGCAACATGTCCACAATAATATAAAGGGCAGAACACAGCAGCAAATTACTATATTCAGCGATAGTAAAGTGGCTTTAACCAAAATAAAATCTCTGAATACTGATCTAAAAATAATCAAGGATTTCCTCCACATGCTTACCAACCTAAAAAACAAACAAACCAAAATCAAACTACAATTTATAAAAGGGTATTCAGGGGAAGCCAGCAATGATAAAACTGACTTTCTTGCAAGAAAAGCCATCAAGAACCTGACCAATTCTTCCTTCAAGCTTGTACCCCATAGCTGGGTTAAAAGCCAACTACGTGACTATACTGCCAACAGGTGGCAGGGGAGGTGAAATGTGGATACAACTGGCAGGAATATCTTTGGCTTTTTTCCTGGCATAAAAGTAAAGAACAACATGGAACACTTTACACCAGACTTTCGTAATACCCAATTTATTACTGGTCACAGTAATATTAAACAATATCTAAAAAGGTTGTTGAGCAAGGGAAATAGCATTTGTGACTGTGGAGTAGAGCCTCATAAGGAACTTTTTCCCTGCCCTGTCTATTGGCACTACAAGGTTAAAGAGACTATGCCTTGTCCATCGGCTCGGTCTGATACCTGACACGATAGACAGAAACGACATAGCTGGGCCACATGGTACATCTTTCGGCCCCTCGGCAGAAATCCTCGGTTAGAGAAAAGTCAAGTACGTAGTGTCTCGTGTCGCCGCGAGGACTCCCACAGAAGCAGTTACCATTGCCATCGCCTTGTCTAAATCTAAACTTGAAATGGAAAAACTTCCCGTGGCTGGTCAGTATCTGGGTCGTAAGACAGTTGCAACACACTGGAGTGAGGCGAACTACAGGCACAAAGGCGTAGGTTGGCCTACCCACTGTACTTTTAGTCCAGCGCTCTTGCCAGTTGGTCATTGATCGTTTCAGCGTAGTCGAGGGTTCCCCCGTCCTCGTTACAAAAGGGCCGCTGTCACCTGCCTTTGCGAGCTGATCAGCACGTCATTACCCGGGATCCCGGTGTGGCTTCGGATCCACCGCAGGGCAACGTGTCTTCGTGCCTCGCCCTAAGCACTCTGCTTCTGATTTCTTGTACCAGCAACTCGTACGATGTATTGTTTATCTGCCCAAAATATAACCACCGTAAACTTCTAGTGCACAGGATGTACACACAGGCACACCATTGGCCCTGTAGGTGTAAGGACTTTTTATGCAACACTGAAACTTTCTCAGCTTTTAAGAACTTCATAAATGGAACAGGAATCATGATCTCAGTCTTTTCCTCTAGTCCAGCTTCAAGCCAACGACCACCTACCCCTACGGGGGCCCACAACTAATCTACACGTGCCCTCATTGTGCAATGTGTTTGTATAATTTATTCTTTTTCGTGTCAACAGAGTTTTGACCCCTGGTTCTGTAAAAGGAGACCCCATCTAAAAGAATTTACCTCCTATTACCTGCAGCAAGTCAGCTGTTAGGTCTACAGAGTTTTCCAGCGCAGTGAAATCACTGTTTTCTGTTCTGTTGTCGCGATCTCTTCTCATCGTTTTCTTCCACATTTAATTGTCGGGATAAAGTTTGTAACTCATAAAAACTGTCTAAATGTTTCGTTTTTCTTAAAGTTATATTCTTATTTTCATTTATTATTATTTCTTTTAATGTATACACTCCAAGGTCAAAGAACATACTATGTATTATTATTATTTTCTCATCGTCTTTTGCCACAAACAATTGTCAGGAAAAATTTTTGTAACTCGCGTGTTTATACTTCGCTTTCCTCAATGTTTTATTATTATTTTATTATTATTATCATTAATTTATTATTTCTTAATGTATCTACTTCAAGAACAAAGCACATATTCAGTATTAAATGCACCTTGACCCACTCTATGTATACTTTACTCTATGATCTCAATATATGGGGCTTGATGCTGGCTGGCCATAAAACATTATTTCACACTTTCCTATTTTTTTTGCCCATCGTCAACCAAAACCCTATACCTTCCCCGTTTTACTTCTGTTCCAAGGCTAATCCACTGGTACGACCTTCTTAACATTTGCAAACCAAACCAAACCAAATTTATTATAGATTCAATTTTTAAATAGAACAAAATTTAATGCTAGATTGTTTACAAATAAATTAAATTAAAATTTTTTTATATTTCTGAAAGAATTAAATATTACATTTTAATAAGTAACATTGCACTAACATGCATATATCATTAAATGCAGAAAATATTTTACGTCAGAAAAATTGCTTAAAATGTAGTAAAGTGTCTGATCAAGTCATATCGAACTTCGATATTGTTATAAAAACAGAAATAGCAACTCTAGAACAAAGTTTACATAAACTTAGTATTGGAAGCAAGAGATTTGCTGCTAAAGACTATTTTTTTTAAGTTTTTTATAGTTAATTTTTTTATGTAAAAATTAAACATTTTCCGTAATAATTTCGTGTAGTTTGTGACAATTATGAATTTTATTTTACACTTAGTGTATATTAAATAAACACATATACAAGTATTATCACACCAGTGAACGAGATTGAATTAAAAAATCTTTAATTATCATAATTTACAAAAATTATAAAATTATAAAACTATAAAAATGAATTGGGAAATTATAAAACTATAAAAATTAATCGGAAAATCATAAGACTATAAAAATAAATTGGGGAATTATCTATATATATAAAAATGAATGTATGTGTGTGTGTTTGTTTGTGTGTTCTTGTCTGTCCTTCATGCATTACCACACCGTTTATTTGATTGCTGTAAAACTTTGGGAAGTTGTTTAATATACTCCTGCGAAGTAATTTTATATATTGATATAACAAATACATATATAAAGATATTTTTGAATGAAAAAAATGGTCTTCACAATTTGAAATCATCGAACCCACAATGCTCCTACACTCCCGCGTAGTACATTTATCCTACGATAGATGGCGCGCGTGTATAGGAGCATTGTGGGTTCGATGATTTCAGATTGTGAAGACCATTTTTCTCTTTCAAAAATATCTTTATATATGTATTTGTTATCTCAATATATAAAATTACTTGTCCTTACTGACTGAGTCACTGTTTCGTTGCTGCCCAGAGCAAACCGCTGAACCTAAGGAGGTAAAATTTGGTACACATTTAGGCTACGTGATGAAAATTGACATTAAGAAGAAATTTTCGAAATAATCACGCGGGGGGAGAGGAAGAGCATTAAGATTTAACCAGAAAACGGCTTTTACTGTACTATTTTAGATGCGATTTTTTTGTTTTTATCTGTGTTGTAGTAGGGTTCGCCATGACAATGCACACTAAGAAGGTATTTTCGAAATCCCTTGCTGGGAGTAGAGGGAGAGCTTTAAAAGTTATAGTAGTTGCGCTGTAGTAGGGTATGCCATGACAATGCACACTAAGAAGAGATTTTTCGAACTTTTCTTGCAGGGGGAGTGGGAGAGCATTAAGGCTTAACCGAAAGAATGGCTTCTACTGTACTATTATAAATGCGATTTTTGTTATCAACTACGTTTAGTTTTCATTAAATACTTAGGTGTATTAAATTGATAACATTTCAGACATTGTTATAAATATTTTTATATAGTTTTCGATTTTTTAACCAAGTGTTTGAACTGTTTTAAATTCGAATTTGTTATTGCATATTGGTTTGATTATAGAATGATTGTAAATGTTTCAGAAAATTGATCAAATTGAAAATAATTTATTTGATTCTCAGCAATTCTCATTAGTCTCAGCGATAGGTATTATATAACAATTACTATGGTTGTTAAAATACTGAATATACAGTGGAACCCCGGTTAACGAATGTAATTCGTTCCACGAGTCCGTTCGTTAACCGAATTGTTCGTTAACCGAAGCAATTTTTCTCATAGAAATTTATGCAAATACAATTAATCCGTTCTAGACGTCAGTATTTTTGTAATTTTATTTGTAAAATGGGTTTTCTTTAATGAAAATATAGGAAAACGTGCTCATAAACAGTCGATGTAGGTTAAATTTTCGGAAAAGAGGAAAGATTTGACGGGTATAAAAACATCACATACGATCGTTAAAGTTCTAAAATGACAGATAGCAGAAACAATATGCTAAATTATGAGCGAAAGGCTTATAGGTTTATCAACAATCTCTGATCAGAGTTGACGAACAGGTGTCAAATAAACGCCTCGGAACAATCCTTTCTCGTGACCTGATCTGGTTTTGGTTTTCACCTAGACACAAAGAAGAAAACAATCGGGAAGCGAGGAATGGGACGCAGGACTAACCGTAAGGTGAGATTCAAGAAAGAAATACTATAAAAACCCCGAATCTCAAGGTCAAAACGCAGTTTTCCTAAAAGTTCTATGGCGATTAATCTATGTTGCCTTCATCTGGATTAAGCCTGAAGTTATGCCCGCTAAAATTTGCATTGTGTCTCACGGACTGCTCCAGTCGTTGCAGCTCTGTCACCTACCATCGCTTCTCTGACCAAGCGAATCCATCTCGTCCGCTCTGGGGCTACGACTAATCAGCTTGCACTATCGTAGGACCAGCGATACGCCACTTCTCAGTGCTGAGAGAAAATACTGTAGATAAGCCATTTCTAACTACGTAAAATATGTAAGCATCTTCCAGTTCTAATAAACGATTTTCACTGTAAAAAACTTGTCATCTTTGTCTCTTCCGCCACCACCAACGTACGAATGGATCCTAGACCATCACCGACACACAATTAACTGATTTTCCCTAAAAGTCGGCAAGCTTACAAATTTGACACAAAAAGCCGTTAAGTTCGTTATCCGAATTTTGTTCGTTATCCGAGACAAAATTTTTGCAAAATAAAAGTTCGTTAACCGATTTGGTCGTTAACCAGGACGTTCGTTAACCGGGATTCCACTGTAAATAGAGTTTGCTTGCAAAACCCCCACAGGCAACAGCTAGTAAAACAATAAAAATAATTTGGGAAATTATAAAACTATAAAAATTAATTGGGAAATAATACAAATTATAAAAATAAACCGTAAAATTATTTTATTTAAACGTACAATTATACGAATAATAAAAATACAATTTATAAAAATAAATTGTGACATTATACATTAAAGACCATTGTAAATATGTTA
Source organism: Centruroides sculpturatus (assembly GCF_000671375.1). Classification (NCBI taxonomy): domain Eukaryota; kingdom Metazoa; phylum Arthropoda; class Arachnida; order Scorpiones; family Buthidae; genus Centruroides; species Centruroides sculpturatus. The sequence goes on from NW_019384864.1 coordinate 22,458, forward strand.
ATATACTGGTCTAATATTACGTACTACCACTATCATAGCTTTTTTTATACTTTTTCTGCCCTGTGGGCACTAAGATGGCCTATTATAGCAGGCTTATTATGGATTCGGCCAAAGTCACAATGGTGCGACTGGGTGGTGAGGGATAAGGCCCAACATATTCGATTGGACCATCCCTTGGAAAATTCCTAGGCTTTTTTTGACCCGACCAGATTCGATCACAGAGCTGTAGGCTACTACCTTGACCGCTCGGCCATCCGGCCAACTATCATAATTTAGTAGTGTTATGATAGTGGTAATGAGTGATAGTGTGTAATATCGGTATTTCTGTTGTGTAGTAAGTTGTTTCAGCTAGTTCAATGAAAGTGTTTATTTGTTCCCAAGGGTAAGAAAGTGATGATCTCGAAACTATTATACTTGTAAGACATTACTTCTGATAATTGTGAGCTTCTCATATTTACAATGGTATTTAATATATTTTTATAATCTGTATAATTTTACGGTTTATTTTTATAATTTGTGTACTTTTATAATTTTTGTAATATATATATATACATACATATATGAACATTAACTGAAAAAAAGACGTATTGAGATTGAAATGCATTTTGATTATTTTGTATTATATTATTGTCAAAAAAGCCGTAGCTTATTATAGAGTTTTTAATGAGCCGTTAAATAATCATTAGAGATTTTGTAATTTAATTTCGTTCACTGGGGTAATAAACTTGCATGTGTATGTGTGTATTTGATTTAGACAAAGTGTGAAACAATATTATGGGCTAAAAGCAATAGAATGTTCCACAATCAGTAATGCGAAATATCTTAACTTTACATTATAGTTTTAACAAATGTCTTTAAATTTCGATTTTGTTTTGATACAATTTCAAAATAATTTTTTAAATATTTTTTCTAATTGAATGATTAAATTAAATATCTTTTCATTGTAGAAAAAGAGAAACAAGTCTTACTGTAAGTTTTTGAAACTCCTCAAGGAATCTTAAATTTCAGGTATTTAATCTCTCGCGATAAGGGACCCACTAAGATAGATTAATTGATCTATATAGTATAATTCTCCTATTTTATATAACACACTATGTAAATTTCCTAAGTAAATCAATAAACGGGCATTAATTTTACTATACGAGTAGTTGAGTGCGCTTTTTTCGATCACACAGTTTTTTGGATCTCCACCATCTTAAATCCAATTTCTTATGCATACGACAGCTTGTTCATGATTAACTATTTGGGACCATAGGGGTTTTTTTTGTCTAGCCATAAGACATAGTATAATGTGTTTGGTTTTAGCAATAATTACGTCGTTATTACAAACAACTGAAGAAGCGGTACGGTCAATATTAATTTTGGCATACTAGTAGTAGTATAAGTATGAATAAATTAGTAACTAAAGTGTGATTAGTTCGTTTTTATGATGACCTGAGTAGTATAATATATTCAAAATACAGACAAAAAAGCTAAACGCTAATATTATTAATTTAATTTAATGTATTTTGAATTTATAAATAAAGAGCACAATTACCAAAATAAATTAAAGAGCAGTTTCAATAATTATTTGTTATTAATTAATGCACAATATTAGTTATTGAATGACTTTCAACACACACAAGCAGGTAACAATACGAAACTGGAAAGAAAAATTACAGCCGATATTCTTCTTGGCATAGACTCAACAAGTTGCTGATACCGTTGCTGAGGAATATTGATTCATGCTGACATAATGGAAGCTTTAAATTGGCTCAGATTGGATGATGGTGTTTCCAAGCTTTGAAGTGATCTTTTGACTTTCTCCCCAAATGCTCCATAGCATCGAGGTCAGGGGACTGAGCTGGCCATGGAAGCAGGTTAAACTCTGACTGATGTTCCTCAAACCAATTTCAGACCGATCGAACACAGTGGCAAGGTGCATTGTCCTGCTGAAAGTGACCATCTCCATCAGGGAATATTGCACTCATAAATGAGTGTACGTGATCGGCAATGATGTTGAGATAAGCTGTGCTATTCAGAGATATGTCCACAAATATCAAGGGACCCAGTGTTCTCCAGGAAAACATTCTCCATGCCATAATTCCACCACCACCAGACTGAAGAGTTGTCATTTGGCAGGAGGGGTCCATGAATTCGTACTGTTCTCGCCATATTCTGATCCTGCAATCTGCATAATGGAGCAGGAAACGAGATGCATCGAACTAGGCTTTTTTCCAGTTTCCAAGTGACCAATTTCGTCATTTCTGGGAACACAACAGCTGCCTTTTTCCTATTTTTGTCATACCAAAGGCGCTCTTGATGGTCTCCTGCTAAAGCCTATCCTTTGCAAAGTCCATCTTATGTGTTGGGATATTCTTTGTGATGCACCTGCATTGAATTCAGCTGTAATTTGTCATGTTGTTGCCCTTCTGTTGCCGCGGACTATATGCATGCTAATTGCCTTTCAACTTTTTCGTTCACCAGGCTTCTTCGACCAGAATTGTCCTTATCGCTTGAACTTTTCTTTCTCAACTGCCACTTTCTAAACACCTGATATACTGTTGGGCTAGAAAATCCTAAAAGAGTTGTTGTTTCAGAGATGCTGACACCAGGGCCATGTTCAGTAACGCAGAATTCTTGCTAAGTCTAGTTATGCTGCAATGTTGAACTCGTTTCTAACTACTGCTTGACTCCTCCCACCACTAGCTTCTTTTATGTATTCTTAGCTTCACCCATTAAGCCACTCAGAATTCTAACTTATGTGTTCTACGTTACTGAACACTGCCCAGCAGTTCTTGCACCAATGATCATCCCTCGTTCAAAGTCATTTAAATCTTTCTTCTTACCCATTTTAAAATTAACTTCCGCGATAACTTGGTCATCTGAACTTGAGTGTTTCTTATATAAGCAACTCTGCGTTCTTACGTCACTCTACATCACTGTTGGACTGATTTACTTTCAAATAAAGAGTGTCTTTAATTTTTTGGCCACTCAGTGTATATAACAGAGGAAAAGTATGGCGATTGGTCAAAAAACGATCCCCCAAGATTTCTAACTTTTTGACTTCTAACGAATTTATCGAATTTATTTTTCCAGCAGTATCTTTAAAAAATAACGCGCTCTTTAAAAAAGTTTCATGCACTTCTATTGAATTAAATAGCAAGGCATCTAATGTACTTCGGTAAAGGTAATTAATCTGGGAAATTACAGGTTTATTGTTTAAAAAAAAAACAGTACATTGAGAAAACAAACTATTTAAAAAATAATTAACAGGAGTAACTTTCTCTTCCAGCCCGGGTTTGATCTGTCTTTCTTTACAATTTTAGCTTTAACACATAGATAAATTGAATGTAGTTCCATATAATGCTCAACCGATCCTGATATAAGAAACTTTATACGTGCTCTACTGTCAGATAGATCGTCGCCACGGGATGAGCGATAACTTCATAGGTATTGTCGATGGCCAGTTGCGTAGAAACAGTATTAAATAAGTGTAATTCGGATTTGGTGCAGCCACATGAATGGATGTCCATTGTTTTTTAATTACCAAAAATATCGTTAAGTTTTCGCTTCTTCTTTTGGAATTGAATTACTCTTTTCAGTCGTTTTTTTATACCCGATCCTGTCTGCACTTTTTTAAGCATGTCTTCCTTAATTTCAGATCGTACATCTTTAAAACGATTTTTTGCAGATTCTATAAACGATTTCCCTCCAATTACATCTGATCCAACATTCGATGCAAATTTTAAAGCTTTACCCCCCTAAATACTTCTTTACTTTACTAAGAATAGGAATAGATTTTCGAAATAAATCTCCGAAAAATATGTATCCTCTCTCTATTTGCAGTCTGGCAAAATAAGTCCCTCTTCCGAATTGTCGTGTAAATAGAAAATCGTTTGAGTATCGTTCCTTTCGCTTGATTGCAGTAATAATCTATAAAATTTCGCGGATCGAGCTTCATTTTCTACTTCACAATGACGAACTAACGTTAACAAATAACATATACCAATATTTTTATCTATTTAAAGGATAAAACTAATAATGTCTTTTTTCCAAAAAAAAAACAATTTTTTTGTTGCTAGCAGTTGTCAGCTTGATTTCGATTGTATCTACATAATTAACAGGACGTATAGAGGTGATTGGCAGACTCTAACTATTTGATCGGGCTTTTCCCCCATTACAGGTATAACCCTTAAAAGTGGAGTGGTTATATTTCCAACATGATGAGAAGCAACGATATTCGAATAAATAAAAATTTACAAAATTCCCGCAGATAATTCAATGAGGTAGTCGCTCACATATTCACCTTCGGAAAATTTGCTTGTTTTAAATCTTAACAAATCTTTTAATCCGTTTCCGAATTCAATCGTCATATTTTTATGAACTTTTAAAACGATTTTGTTATTCGGTAGTAATGCTAATTTAATATATTTAAGAATTCCGAAAACTTTTTCATCAGAGGAATATAACCCGATAAGAATAAAATTTTTTTTCTCTACATCGATTTCCTCAACAACTTTTTTATTTCTTTCTACTAAAGTTATAAACTGATCTTTATAAAATCTCGAATTTGATAGATATTCTTTACTCGCTCCTCGCAATATTAAACCCGAACTTTGTTGTTTAAATGTAATATCTTTGCTCCCTAAATTTAAAAAATGAAGTAGTTTATGAGCATAGCAGTGCGAAATATGCAACTCGAATTCCTCTTTCAAATTTATTTTTATATCTTTATAATTCTTATCTAAAACAAATTCTACCGAGTTAGATCCTGTTAACAAAACTATATTCTTGTTTATCCAATCGAAAAGCGTCTCTACTTCATTTTTATCACCTGTAGTTAATAAAATCACATATGTTTTATCGCTTATTTTTTCTCTTCTAATTTTACGTGTAGTAATAATATAATCGTTATTGTGATTTGATATGTTAAACTAATTTCTAGGAATAATAATCGTCAGATCGACTACCCATTTCCCTTGTAAATCAATAGGTGGACTCATTTTCACAGTGAAATGAGACTGCTTATTTTCGGTAAATAAATCCATGCTGGCTTTGCTTATCAGAGTCATAAAAAAAATCCAACTGCGTCATTTTGTTATCTTCTGTAATTCTTCTGTATAAAATCTTCCTGCAAAAATCTCGTTATTTAATTAAATCTTTCAATATATATGTCAGAGAATAAAACGAAAATAATAAATAAATGAATAATAAATATTCTTCTGTCCAACAAGGTAGGTATCCTTGACTAAATGTTTTACGTATTTCCGAAATTTGAACGAGGTTGCCGATATTAAATTTAAACGTATTCTGTCCTTTTATACTGTACAACTTTTCGAAAATAGCGCTGTGATGTAGGGGAGTGACTTCTGATGGGTCATACTGATACTTCTATGAAAACTATTATTATAACTTTTCACAATATCAGATAATTTATCGATATATTTATAAGTATTATGATAAGTGAATAATCTATATATTTTATTTTGCAAAGTTTTATTTAATCTTTGAATCAAAATGAGTCAAATAATAATTAATTTTAAATTTTTTAAAAAGATTTTTCACTAATCTATTATAAAATTCTTTTCCTTTATCAGTTTGTAAATTTTTCGGAATATTTTTTTTTAAAAATGATTTGAAAAGCGTTCAAAACCGACTGGATTTTTTTATCATTTATCGGTACGACATAACAACACTTAGTAAATATATTGATTACAGTTAGTAAATACGTTATTCCATTATTAAATCTAGAAAATTGTTTTAATACAACTGAATCAGCCTGCAACAAGTCGTTAGGATAAAAACTTATAGTTTTTGTCGCGAATATTTAATTCTTACAGGTTTATGAAGTGTATAAGTTACTTGTGAAGACAACCATTTTTTAACAACAGATTGCAGTAAATTTGATTCTTTTAAGTAATTTACTCACACCACCAAAACATGCTGAAGATATAGGGTTATAGTATATCCATTTCAAAAGTTTTTCCATTCGAGATTTTTCTTCCTTTTCCTTTCAGTTTTTTTTCACTGATGGGGAGAAAATTTCTTTGGAATTTTCGATTGATGTTCGTTGATAGTATATTTTTTCCGGTGATGTTCCCAAACTTTTGTTTCCAATTTACTCTTTAAAAATATTTATTTTCTTTAAGCCATCCAAAAAGTCTTTAAACCAACGGGGGGTAATGCAGTTTTTCTCTTTCTCATTACATACGAAACAAGTCTACTATATGACTCCCAATAACAGGTTTTTCATCGATTGTTAATTAATTGATTTTTAGAATTCCATCCATAATTTCTTCGATCCAACTTAGCGATTAAATGAGGTATATATTTTTGATATAATTGAGATACTGATAAAATTATTTGTTTAATAAATCCATCATTATCATCATCAGTTTTTTCTTTTGGTTGAGATTCTGTTTCTTCATTTTTGTTAGATACGACCAATACTCTGACAGGTTCTTTAGGAGTGTGAACGGTTATCTCATATCTCGAAATCAATTGACTTAATAACTTGATTTTACGTTGTCAAGTAAATTTGTACTCTCGAGTAATTCTTCGATATTAGAACCAATTCTTATTTCAGGCTTTTGATAACTTATCAGTAATTCGGGAGAAACTAACGCCATCTGCTTTGCCATTAGATTCTTTGTCTTATTACTTTACCGATTAACCCTCCTCCCATAGACAATAACAGCGCCAGTAGAAGAGGAAGGAATCCACCAGATTGATTAACCAAAATTTTTCTCTTGGTATTTAAAGGAACTTGTTTTTCGCTTAATTTCCTGATAATTTTTTTTATATTTTCGTAATTTACTAACATCGGCGGGTATATTTCCTCTCCGCAAATTATCACATATTTTGCACAAAACTTTAACCTGATTTGGAATAGCTTCTTTCAATATCGCTCTTCGTTGGGAAAAAGTAGCCTTCCCTAAAAGCGCTAGCATATTATAATTTTTCTTTACCTTTTTCATTTTATCGGTAAGTAAATCCAAAAAATGCCTCGTTCGTCGAGAAAAGAAGAACTTCTCACAGGAAATTAGTTATCTGTTTTAGGATTAAAATCTAGTAACAAATAACTAAATTCCTTTTCTGTTGCTTTTTTATATGCATTCATGAAAAAATTAAATTTTCCCGCAAATGCTTGATGACTTAAACAATTCACTTGACTCTCATAACGATTATTTTAAAATTAAATCAAATAATGTGTATGTAATCTTATATCTCTCATTATCTTATTTTTTGGAAACAAATTTTGCATTATTAAAATCACACTTACATTGCAGTTATGGAATTCTGTCGTAAACAAAAATGCTGTTTTTGTGCATCAGATCATCGATTATTATGAAATCCTATCCTTGAACAGATTCGGGTAAGCCGTACATAAATGTGATATTTTTTTTATTCTTAAAAAACGGAAAATACACGGAGTAACATTATAAAAGCTTCTTTAGAGGATTTTCATAAATTTTGTTTTGATTCATTTTCCTCACCAATGTGGTTTTTCAGATTGGGAAGGACCGGCAATTACACAAGTACTGGGATGGTTGAAATACATATTAATCAACCTTGTCAACCTTAGAAAATTTATAATATTTCATTCCTGGACTTATCTCCTTAAACATTACTAAAGTTTTCTTATCATTTTCTAAACATATTTCTCTCATGTCCTCTGCACATTGTTCGAACGAACCGTATAATCCATTACATACTTCGTTAATTCCTCCATCCTCGCCAACAATTATAAAACCGTATTTTCCTTCTCCTTTCCAAATATCTTTGACTTTAAAATAGCTGAGGATAAATGGAAAATTATCGGGAACATCGAACGAGAAATTTTTTGCCACAGAAATGCAAGCGTCCAAAGTTCTGTATAGAATTGGGAAAACTCAGTAATTTTTATAGTCCCTGTAGGTAATTACAACACCGTACATCTTCATGATCGCATCTTAAATATATAACTAATACTCTTTAAAAAAAGTAACTTATATAAAATACTAACTAATCATATCTTCTTTAAAAACTATCAATAAATAATATTTTCTTTAAAAACTAGCAACCAATCGTTTTTTTAAACTCCAATCGTATATTATCTACAGATAAAAAAAAACTCATATTGTTAATAGAGCCTACATTCTTTCTATCCATTACAATGATCTGTAGCTTACGAGATGAACAAAGAACATAACGCGAGGTCGACACGACTTAGTTCACTATACGAACTGTACAGCAGAGAGCGTAATTTTTAAATTGTGTTATCGTTTTAATTCGATTTGTATTATTACTTTATCTTTAAAAATTAAGATGTAGTCGCTTTCAAAAATTCTTCGGTGACCATCATATTTCTTTTAATAAAGTAAAAACTTTATTAAAAGAAGTACTTTATTAAAACTTTTAGTAAAAACTTTAGACGTCCTGACCTTCCTTTTTAGGCTACGTGGCAGTCCTGGATAAAGTTCCTTAAAACATAGAAACAACCAATTAAAAAGCGACTACGTCTTAATTTTTAAAGAAAATTTTATCATCTAGCAAAAATTTGTAACTTATTACTTTATATTAAATTCTTATACAAATTAAATATAATCTTTACTGTATCGGTCTTTATATCAATATAATTCAATTTGCATCATTATTTTATGTTGAATTCTTATCTCGCATCCACATTTTTATATTAAATTTATATAATAATTAATACTAATTAATTTTATAACCTAAGTGTATTCAACATATACTACTAACATAACATAACATAACATAATTTTTAATAACATAATGTTAATAAATTAACATTATGTTATTAAAAATGTTCAAAAAAATGTTAATAAAGTAAGCTTTTAATTATCGCAAAATTCGATCTGAATTATTTACAAAGTCACGTCAAAGTCTGCAATACTATTTGATTTTGACGTCATTTGATAAATTATAAAAGACATCAAAATTCTCCTATGTTATTTAATATTCATGCTTTCCATTTTTCGGTCCCCTCGTAATTTAATAGCATAAAAATTTTCAATATTCTGTTAGATTTGAACAGATGCGTAAGTTAGCTCTCCTTCTGCTTTTAACCAATATTCCCCTATAGGGTACACCAGAACTACCCCAGAAGCGGCCTCCAGCTGTTCTCAAGGTCAACCAGTTTGTAAACAATGTAGACTGCACCTGTGAAATTTCACGTTTTGTTAAACAAAAGAATAACGTTCCTTACAGCTATATTTTTCAAATAAAAACATTTATTTTAAATTATTTTTATTTTTAAACATACTTTTTTGTAAAAATCTTTGGAGGGGTTTTTATTTTTCAGGAATTATTATCCAGCAATTTTTTAAATGTCAGATTCGCGTTTAAGCAGTAATAATTATTTCATATAATAAATAAATTTTTTGTGGATTTCTTAGTTGCATTTGAAGTGAAACAAATGTATCGAAGGAGTTAAACTATCCCTAATGTGATTGTACATTTTGCAGCGAAAAACTAAGTGAAGTGGTGTTTGGTCCTGCTGAATAGCGCAATGGCATTGTGGATTGTCCCCATAGTTAAATCGAGTATTGCTTAAACTTGCCGTGTCCTGTAAGTAGCTGAATCAGGGTGTAACTAGGGTAAAAGTGGCAAAGAATTGCAGTAGGGTCNTTAACACAAGAATCTACAAATACAATCTTCAGACGGTCGTAGAAAGTAATACAGGCGAAATTTATACAATGTCTGTGCCGTAATGACAGATGAAGAAATGCATCACAACAGACCAGACATTGACAAACAAAATAAAACATCTGCACCAAACACTGAAGAAATTAGTAAATACTCGGAAGTCGCCCACAAAATAGTATCTATAGAGAAGTGTCAGTAATTATTTCTTGCACAGGTATCATATAATATCAATACATAAAAGTCTTGCAAGATTAGCATATACTACAGAAGGCTGCCACACTAAACACGTGTGAATTATCAAGAAATTCTTATACTCGTATATAAGAACGGTACGTAAACAAAACATTGTTTTCTATTGATGCCTTGACTTTCGTCCGGTATAACACTAGACACTGTTATATATACTTAGGACACTACCAAACCATGATAATAATAATAACAACAACAACATCCTAAACTGTCATCTATAGTGCATGATATTGTACCGGTACCGGTATTTTAGTTTTTAAAGCTTAATATCGTACGATAGATGATCTCTTCTCGTCTCTATCACAGGTTCATCCAGTCCTACAATGAGGCACTTAGTGATGAACGGGATTCCATAAATCTGGATCAAAGAAAAAGGAAAGAAACTGTTGGAAGAAGTAACTTTGTCTATTTCTTTCATCAATTTTCTCGATTATCGTCTAAAATTACTGAAGAAAATTGAATAAAATTATTACCGTTATATTCTAAGGAGTATATAATTTCGATTTTTATAAAAAGTCTCGTTAAAAATTAAAAAAAAAAAAAGAGTGTATTAAATAACAAACTAAACCTTTTGAATGGTCTGAATAAAGAGGTCTGAACCGAGTAAACAATTTTTTATTCTTCTTTATTCTAAAAATATCGGTTAATTTAGTAAATTTTAAAAACATTTTATATTATTCTAACAATATTTAATATAAATATTACAGTAAAACCTGTGTAAACGGAATCCGGATAAAACGGAAACCTGTCTAAACAGAACACGTTCGAAACGGAGCGAATTTGTGTTAATAAAGGTCTTCCTATTTAAAACGGAAACTTGCCAAACTGGAAAAAATATTTAATTCATGCGATTCCGGCTTATACGGGTTTTACTTTATAACAGAGTCACTGATAAAATAATATATGTAATATAAGTTTTACTGTATTTATATATATTATTTTATCACTTTATCTTATTCTACAAATATATAAACCTGTGTAAACCGGAATCGCTTGCATCGAAGATTTTTCCCGTTTAGGTAGGTTTCCGTTTAAGACAGGTTTTATTATAAGTTGGAATGAATTAATACTATTTAAGTTAGCTGAATGTTGCAAGTTTTTCTTTCCTTTATTGATAATACAAGTAATGCCATAGGCAAGAAATACACTCCCAAATAAACATAAAAATACAAATAATAAATAAATTTTTTGTATTATGATAAGGACACACACACACTTTAATTCCCGTGTGTAGTAATTTATTAAAATTAGTGACGTTGAGACGATTTTTCATATAATAAATAAATTTTTTGTGGATTTCTTAGTTGCATTTGAAGTGAAACAAATGTATCGAAGGAGTTAAACTATCCCTAATGTGATTGTACATTTTGCAGCGAAAAACTAAGTGAAGTGGTGTTTGGTCCTGCTGAATAGCGCAATGGCATTGTGGATTGTCCCCATAGTTAAATCGAGTATTGCTTAAACTTGCCGTGTCCTGTAAGTAGCTGAATCAGGGTGTAACTAGGGTAAAAGTGGCAAAGAATTGCAGTAGGGTCAACAGTACTTTGGGGATAAAAGTGTAGGTGAGCCTACCAGTGGTATCACAACTCAGCCCTGTTGCCATAAAAAAGAATTGCTTTTTGACGTGATGGTTGATGTACGTGGTACGAATATAATTGAAAGTACTACTGACAGAAAACATTGCAGCTTCTTTGACAAGACTGTCAGCAGTCTTGTTGCCTAGAATTCACGCATCACCCAGGACCAATTCAAAATCTATTATAATGTTGTTGTCTAAGTGTTATTTGTTAACAGTTAGAAAAGAACAGTTAATTTTTAACTTTTTACTAAACATTCGTAAGAAATGGTAGCGAACACGCAATCAGAACAATGTACCTTGTATTATTAATTGCATTGAATTCGAATGTGGTTATAACAGGCACTAACATTTCTCGCGAGTAGTTATAACGAAAATACTTCGAATGATTGTAGCATCAATATATTATATAATTTTAATTATATTTCTAATGGAGTAACATTATAAAAGCTTCTTTAGAGGATTTTCATAAATTTTGTTTTGATTCATTTTCCTCACCAATGTGGTTTTTCAGATTGGGAAGGACCGGCAATTACACAAGTACTGGGATGGTTGAAATACATATTAATCAACCTTGTCAACCTTAGAAAATTTATAATATTTCATTCCTGGACTTATCTCCTTAAACATTACTAAAGTTTTCTTATCATTTTCTAAACATATTTCTCTCATGTCCTCTGCACATTGTTCGAACGAACCGTATAATCCATTACATACTTCGTTAATTCCTCCATCCTCACCAACAANAGTAGTTATAACGAAAATACTTCGAATGATTGTAGCATCAATATATTATATAATTTTAATTATATTTCTAATCAAAAATTATGAAATTTACTTGTTATTAAGTAAACTTCAGCCTTTCATAGAATACCAAGCCGTATGATGTTAATTATGCAGGCAGAAAAAGTACGCGTAATTACAGCAGAGACAAAAATAGTAAAAAATACAACGTCATTCTGAAAAAAATAAGTTAAATACAATCGAAAATATATCGACAATTTTTAAATTTTAAAGAGAAAATTTCTTTCATTTTTCGTACTTTTGATTATTAAGAAAGCAGATGAATATCAAGGTCGATATTTTTCAGAAAAGACAGCAACGAAACTCTTGCTACTACTGTTCAATCCAAATGAAAGTTTGATTATATCCATTAAAATACAACGATTGGATAAGTATGATTTTCTACAGTCCATAACTAACGAGAGAGAAAGTTTACAATTCTGATTAATATTACCCTTTGATTGACACTCGTCGTAGTGCAGGAAACTTGACTATACATATGGCATAACACCTCGGGAGTGCAGAAACACTCGGAAACTGCAGTGGAATGATAACGAACGCCCCTTTTATGTGCCTATTTATCTACCATTATCTGAGAATGGTATCATTTGATGGGATAAACTGATGTGTCAACTGTCAGAATCAAGGGTATAGGTGTGATACCTATATTTCTTACTGACTTGCAATCGTTAGATTGGCTCACGGAACTTTTTATAGGAGGGCTGTTAAATCGGTTAAAAATAATCTGGACTGTGAGTAAACCTCACAGTCCAGATCTATGTCAGGATTCCTGGACACCAGTTAATCGCATTTATATCTTGCTGATTAACACGCGTGTAGGGATCTGATTCAGGTGACAATCAAGAGACATTTCTTTAACGATAAATAAGGAAAAACATTTAATAAGCTAAAATAAACAAATTAGTACAACATGGAAAGAATTAAGTAATTAAATACAATCGATGAAAACAACGAATAGTCAAAATAACCGCCGAGAGAGTAACAGACTTACTTAACTTATACAATATCGACAGAGAGAGCTCACAATTCATTAATAAACATAAAACCTGTTTAGATGACTTCTTCTGTATTTGTATTAGTCGAATATACCTTCAGTTATAAGGTTCTCATACTCCTATCCATGGAGAGGCATTGATAATCTCGATATTCAAATAATCTTCTATGTTTCTAACTCATTATCCATTCGATAGGATACGACTATGGGCGTTGGCCTTAATGGAGCTTGTATGGATTTTGTCTTCCTCATCTGAGATCTATTGACAAACTCTGACTATATCTTTTGGTTTACGACCAATCATCATACTGTTCTTCCCCCACGTGAACGGAAGAAAAGAGGAAGAAATGAGGGGTCGTCAGTTCCCATTGTGGCGAGATTTTCAACAGACTAGCAGACCCCGCCACGCGTTGTTGTGGCTCAAAATGTATCTATTATAAATTTATAACACTTCCCCAGTAGGGGGGAATTTTTCGAAAAATTTCTTCTTAGTGTACATTCTGTTGACGTACCCTATTAAAACGCAAAAAAACGCATCTGAAATAGTATAAATAGAAGCAGAGTTCTTTACGGTAAGCCTTAGTCCTGTCTATCTCCCCCAGTGGGGGAATTTCGACATGTATGCTATATAAAAACAGGTGCGTATTCGAATGCAGCGTTGTGTCAAAATTTCAAAGGAATTGGTAGGAACAAACGAACATTACATTTTTATTCATATAGATAGATAGAAGGTGATCTGCTTTAGTTCATTTTCACAGAAAAGCATAATGCCTCACAGAAAAGCAATCTTAGGGCGTCATACTCGTAGCGCCATCTGTTGGACATAAAATCCTTAACCTAGATTATATATTTTAATTTATATGAAGGTTTAACGGAATAATATACAGCCTATGTCCACCCTGAGGTTCCATTCTAAATATTGGTGAAAGAATTTTTGAAATCGGATGAGTAGTTTCAGAGATTACCTGCTGCAAACAAACTTACATACGTACATACTTACAAACATTACCTCTATAATATTAGTATAGAGCAGGGGTCGGCAACCTGCGGCTCGCGAGCCACATGCGGTTCTTTGGATGTGAAGCTGCGGCTTTTTAGTTCCATACGCAAATATTATTTATTTTATCAAAAAAAAAAACATTTAAAAATCGTTCTGAATCGATTAACGAGGATTAGGCACTGATTCTATCTCTCAGCCACTTGTACTCGCTTTTCACCGCACCCCTCCCCCGTGACACGCGTCGTCACTGTCGTCAGTCCGTCGGAAGCTCTCGAATGACGCCGTCGTCGGATGTTTCTATTATCTAATTTGTTGTGAAAAACACTACTTATATATGAATAAATAGATATTTTTTCTTTTGAATAAATAGATTAGTTTTTTTATCAAAAAACTTTACAGTATTTATGCGAGTACTATTTATTGTTGGCAAGAAAAAATTTTGTGGCTCTTTAAAAACTTTGAAATTTTGTAAATTGTAATTTTGGCTCTTCCGACTCAAAAGGTTGCCGACCCTGGTATAGAGTATACATAAGGGAAAAAACAAAGGATGCTTCTACTTCTGTCAAAGAAAGTGGCTCTGTTATCTGCTTTCCCACGGTAGAAAATCATTATTTTCTCATTAAACGAAAGGATATTTTTTTACAAAATTTAAACTATATTTTTAAATTATTATTTAGACCCAAAAGTTATTCGGATTTCACACAAACCACCAGATGACTTGGGAAAATCTATATAAGGTGTAGTGAAAAGAAGCTTGATTTCTTTTTTTGACATAAAAAAAACTGTTGTCAGTTTGTCACAGAAAGTTGCCTCACTTTTTTATAGTTTATTACATCGAGTACACAAAAATGTTAATAAATTAAAATATAATTGTTCAGTTTAAATTATGGTTGTGTGGTTATTAAATTGTAATATCATTACAAATTTATTCAAAAATCTATATGCCTTGTCAGAGCTTCACAATTATATAACACTATCAACACTTTTTCTCAGTTTACTGAGAAAAATTAAGTTCTTATAATCGATAAATTCTGGACAACTAAATAATTGTCCTGTTTAAATATTGATTTTCAAACTTATTTTAGGAATTTAACTCAAATTTTTTTATTCATAATTTCAAATTCAGTAATATTTCACAATTGTGTAATTAATTTAATCTGATTTGTTTAGTTGTTGCGGCTTCGAGAGATGGATACATCCTCGTGGACAGAGAGAATCCATGGAATGTCGTTTGGAAGAAGAAATTTTCCTTGAAAAACAAACAGATTACTGTGATTTGAAATGCAAGGAACGTGGAGCTAAAACAGACGTCTGCTGTTTAGGAGGTTGCTTTTGCTACAAAATTAAAGATGACAAACAAATAGTGGACGATCGTCCATTTAAACACAGAAAATGTAAATATCTCACAAAATTTTCAAAGAAATGAATATGAAAAGATATCTCTGGTAGCATTTCAGAGACGAAAACAAGTAAATTCATAACTTTTCATATTGCAATTTATAACTGAATAAATGAATATTAAAAAAATATGAACACAAAATAATTTAATTTATTTCGCGTTGAAATTTGTGTACAAAAGCAAAATAATAGTTTAGATTCTACAGTATAAAGTTTAGAAGAATGATTTATACAATTTCTTAACTATTTATAATAGTTTAATATATTTTACATCGGCATTTAAATTTCTTTGTGATTTTGTGATATTGTATTGAAACTATTGACAGTTACACCGTACATAAGGTATGCACCATAAAGCTGTAATTATAAAACCATTTTGAGAAGTAACATTTACCGTAAATAATTATAAAGAAAATACTTTAAATTTCTGTAGCATTAATATATTATATAAAAATAATTACATTTCTTATCGAAATTCTTGAACTTTACTTGTCATTAAATAAATTTTGAAAAATTCATAAAAATTAATCACTTGTGAAATTTAAAATGTAAACTATAATATAAGTATGTTTTTTTTAATCTATCTGCAACGTTTATCGCGAATGTTTCAGAAAATTAAACCAGGAGAAGAATGGTGCAGAATAAATATGACAAATTCAGTGCAGATCGTCCAAAGAGCTAAAAACAAGGAAACAAGAACATTTTTTATACAGTGGTATAGAAAAGATCTTATATCGAAATTTTCAAAAATTCCAGGAAGTCATTATTCACAAAACATGTCCTATCTGCAAAACTAACCTTTTTTCCATATTATAATAACAAAAAGTATAAAACATTTGAAAAATAAGATGATGCCATAAAAATTTTATATGTTGTGGGAAAGTTAAGCAAGTTGTTGATGGATTTTTCTGATGGATTCGCGGGCTTCAAATTTGCCAAGTATCGACATACTCCGTAATCACCAGTGTGCAGTAAAAATTGCGAGTATATCGGTAAAGATTTTGATACTAATATAATATATGCTAAAGATAAGTAAACTAATTTTACATAGTTTATTCTCTACGCTTGTGTTTTTTCGATGTTCTCGTTAAATAAGGGTTGTATAATAAGACAAGAAAAAGCATTGAACGGGAGATTCGTTGAAATTTCGAACCAAAATCTTATAAATACATTTAAATAATTGTCTCTTAAATTCGTAATGTCTTTCTTCAAAATAAAATTATCTCGAATCACTTGGATATTTTATTAAAAAATTCTGAAGTTTTTGTCAGTTTTTCTTACCTTACTTCCTCTTTATCTTTGTTTTACACATTCTCTGATCACAGTGATGCCTGCAGACTATAATAAAGGGAGACACAAGTTATTAAAAAGGTCTTCGTATATTACTCAAGTAGCTTCAAACACTATGATTCAAAGCCAAATCAGCTCTCCCACAAAGTGAAACTGGTTCGCTCGGAGCTAACTTCGCCTCGAAAAGAATGGGATTTTGGTCAACATACGGCAAAGATGTATGTGTCATTGGACAAACATCGTTCGTTAGTTTCTTTTATATTTTCAGAATAAACTAGAAGTCACGAATTATCTGTTGTTTGGCTCTGTTGAGGATTAGGAAAAGAGAAACATAAAGTGAAAAATAGCATGTGCCCCAAAAACCCAATGTACGAGCACTCTATGGTCCACCCCGTTCTCTTAACTAGAAAGCAACGGTTAAACCACTTTTTGTTCGTTTTTGAAGTTCTTTTCATGCTGCGGGCATTGAGAAAACTTTCTTCTTAAGCTTATTATCAGTTTGGCACACCAATAATCGGACGATCGTGTAGTGACAGACTGGTTCCACTTATCTGCAGAGACCATAACCCATAAATTTTTTAGTGTTTATTCGATCACGTGTTCTCCAGGGCAAAGGGTTGTAGATGTTAGTCCACTCGACTGTCAAATCGTTCGTTTAGGAATAGTAGTTCTTACATTCCATTGACAAACATGTGAAACAACATAAAAATGCTCGTTTACGATAAAATAACAACCAAATTTCGAATACAATAAGCAAAATGTTATTAGTCTGTTTTATAATAAGTTTCGGAACATACTATTTCTGATAACATTCCAGAATCGATACTAATATAAGCACGTATATTGATAACAATAAAACATATTTTACAAATTATTCTAAAGGATTTTAAATGTTACAGGGTTACATCCACGGAATTTTAATTTATTACTTTTAGATTAAAATGTTACTTAGCCTACTAGTTCTTCAAGTGTATAATTTGTAGTTACGTTAACACAGAAAAATATTTTATCACCACATTGCAAATAATTAAATATTTGTTTCTCTGTCTACAAGAAGCACAATCTTTTGTAATTTAACAAATATTATCCTTATTGTATTGTATATAACTAGCATCATTTATTTATTTATTATGAACTTGAACACACGCGTAATGTTAGTCAAATTTGACCGTTAATACCTCCAATGAATCGACGTGGATAAAATTTATAATGTAGAATGTCCACGATGAGTAATATTGACATTTTAAATTTCGAATAAATTAGTTTGTACGTTTTGGGCTTTCCATCGGTATGTTGTCACCTAGATTTACAACTAGAGAAAATAAGACACAGAGCTACAACTAGAGAAAATAAGACACAGAGGAGGAATCTAGATATGCTTAATAGTTTTTTCGATAGCTGTGAGGGTCAAACTGAAGAATATAAACTTAAATAAATCAGCTCAGTTTAAATTAAATTTATTTATGAAAATTAAACAAAGAAAAGATCCATTTTTCGAAATTTTAAGGAAAAGGATACACACATTTCCTTCCTAAGGAGCCGTTTCCTATCTCTCAGGAACCCAAAAAATGATTCATGAGGAACTTATCCTAAAAATCGGCGATTGGTAAAAACCAGTAACGTGACGAAAGGTATAAAAGAGGGGGACGACGAGAAAAGGGGGCCCATCATCGCCGTCCGTGAACATGGTCCGTCATCACCGTTCGTGATCGCCTAAACCCCGTGCCGATCTTCATCGCCGCCGTCCGTGCCCCAAGACAACTTGTCCGATCCGTTTAGAAAACGTCCGACGCTCCGATCCCAACCCGTATAGGTATGATACCCATTAATGTAAATTGTCTCTCGGCGCGTTTTCCTCCACTTCCGCGTGCCCGCTCGAGATAAGCTCAATGTATATATGTAAGTTATGTTATCGTCTAAATAAATTTTTGTTTTTGTTGTTAACTGGTGTTTTAATACGAGTATCGCCAACGTCTTACCGACGACCCCTCTCTCCTCCTTCACTCGACCTGACAAAAGAATCCCGACTTTCCGGGATATAAAAACATAAACAAGCCATCCACTGACAAGTGGGCAGTTCTCACCAAACTGTTGCCTATCAAAAAGAGGTACGACTTCGTCCTACCTCAGGCTACCCGCAGAGCCATCCACCACTTCTGCAGGTTTTTAAACGTGTTATTAAAATTATTGATTCATGATTATTTCTTTTATTATGTTTATTGATTTATGATTATGATGACTAAAAATATTGATTTATAAAAATAGCCTACATTTTTATAATTTTAAAATATTAGTGTTCAATCGGCTATCACATGAAAACGTTTTGCGATTACTTTTATTCTATTAATTAAAACAAACCGAATGATTTAATAATAGAATATTCATATAATAATGCCTGTTTTATTTTCTCGGCTTTTATGGTTACAGAAGAAGGAAAGTATCAAAGTTTTGTCAAATTTGTCTTTCTGGGATTTGCCAAATTTCGATATGAGACCTTTTCTATACCAATGTATAAAGAATGTTTTTGTTTCCCTGTTCTTAGCTCTTTGCGCGATCTGCACTACATTTGTCATATTTATTCTGCACCATTCTTCTCTTGGTTTAATTTCTCAAACATTCGCGATAAACCTTGCAGATAGGTTAAAATAAACATACTTATATTATACTTTACGGTTTAAATTGCATGAACGATTAATTTTTAAGAATTTTTCAAAGTGTTTTAATGACAAGTAAATTTCAAGAGTTTTGATAAGAAATGTAATTATTTTTATATAATATATTAATGCTACAGTAATTTACAGTATTTTCGTTATAATTATTTATGGTAAATGTTACTTTTCAAAATGGTTTCATAATTTCAGCTTTGTGGTGCATACCTTAGGTATTGTGTAACTGTCAATAGTCTCAATACAATATCACAAGATCACAAAGAAATTTAAAATGCCGATGTAACAAATAGGAGGTTTAATTATAAACAATTAAAATTATTATAATACTATTATTTACTATTATACTATTATAATACTATTACTATTACTATAAAACTATTAGTATTAATACTATTGTGAGAGACTGGACTTGAAAAGAAAATTTTATTCAAAAATTTTGTTCGAAAAAAAAAGATCGCTACGGATATAATTATATCCTTTCCCACGGACTTACTTCCCTGTTTGAGTGACACATCGAATGTGTCACTAGGAATCAAACGCGAAAAATCGCCATTGGACGTGAAGAACGATTTTACAAAAAAAAGGACAAGAATTGCGAGGGGGAGGACCCCCAAATAAAGGAGAAGGTTCGATGACGCGACAGGGAGTTCGCTGAGAGAAGAGTTCGCGTCCTCGAAGGTTGGTCGTGTGTGTACACTCGGATACATTTTACCGCCGATGCTCCTCCAATAGCCAGTGATCATAAGCTTAACCTCCGATGAGTCCAAGTACCCACCAAGAATATGTCTTCACCGGAAAAAAGACCCAATTCAAGAAAGCGATCTTCAGGTAAATACCACGCGCGAACAATTGTAAACTCTCTCTCTAAAAGCATAAGTGTAACTAATTTGGGCCTATATAATCAATAAACGGATATTAATTTCTATAATTGAATTGTAATGCGCACTTCTTTAGCTTAATTGGTCTCCATCCCGAGTCCAAGAGTCCACAGACGCGACTGCTCGAGCGCAAATTCGAACGTAACGGTCTTTGTGTCTACCCAGAAGACACAGTGGTGTCAGTCCTGATAAATTTGTCATTGCTGTCTTCGCCGACGCAATGTCGACCCTTCGGTCCTGTGGTGCCGAAGTATAGAGAGGACCCTTACCTTACCTTTCTTTCTTCGATGGTGTTTATATGGAGATTTTAGCTCAATGTAGGCTCTTTCTCCGAGTAGACTTGTGTATGTGTATGATCGCTAGGCGACCGATTAGCCGGCTGTATCGAACAGCCATACGTACGCGCGGGAAATAAATGCCTTCCGGGAGGACTTTTATGGGGAACTGGCCTCCTATTCAGTCGTTATAGGCAAGGAGAAAACCCGGAAAACTCCAAGCAGCCAGCCTGTCCGACCGTGGCGCGAACCCACGACGAACCTCCCAGTCTTTAGGGTCTGGTCACCACTACGATGAGCGGCAACGGAGACCACTCGCCCACTGGTGGGGGCAAGAGAGGACCCTTCGGCATTGTCACACTATTATAATACTATCAATATTATTATGAAACTATTATAAACGATTAAAATATTTAAGAAATTGTGTAAATCAAACTTCTAAACGTTATACTGTAGAATCGAAAGTATTATTTTGCTTCTGTACACAAATTTCAATGCGAAATAAATTAAATTATTCGTTTATATTCTTTTCATTTATTCAGTTACAAATTGTAATGTGAAAAGTTATCAATTTTCTCGTTTCGTCTCTCAAATGTTACGAGAGTGTTGATATCTTTCCATATTCATTTATCCAAAAATTCCAGTGAGATATTTACATAATCTGTATCGAAATGAACTATCGTCCACTATTTGTTTGTCATCTGGACCATCGTAGCAAAAGCAACCTCCTAAACAGCAGACGCCTGTTTTGGCTCCAAGTTTCTTGCATTTCAAACTACAGTAATCTGTGTATATTTCAAGGAAAATTTCCTCCTCCAAAGGACATTCCACGGATTTTCCGTCTACGAGGATGTATCCATCACTCCGAGCTGCAACAACTAAACAAATCAGATTAATTAATTACACAATGGTCAAATATCACTTAATTTGAAACGATGAAACGAAAATTCGAGTTAAATTCTAAAAATAATTAATTAAATAATTAACATTATATAATATATTAACGCTACAAACATTCGAAGTATTTTCGTTATATTTATTCGCGAGAAATGTCAGTATCCGTTATCACCACATTCAAATTCAATGCAATTAATAATACATTGTTCAGATTGCGTGTTCGCTGCCATTTCTTATGAATGTTTACTAAACAGTTTAAAAAAATTAACTGTTGTTGTCTAACTGTTAACAAATAACACTTAGACAACAACATTAAAATAGATTTCCAATGGATCCCGTAAAATGCGTAAATTCTCGGCAACGAGATCGCTGACCGTTTTGCCAAACAAGCTGCAAAGTCTTCAGTCACTAGTACAGTACTTTCAGTTTGGCGGACGGATGGCCGAGCGGTCAAGGTGGCAACCTACCGCCCTGGGGGACCCGGGTTCGAATCCGAACGGGTCGAAAAATCCCCAGGAATTTTTCGGGGGTGGTCCGTTCGGATATGTCGGGCCCCGTCCCTCACCACCCGGCAGCCCCATTGTGGGCCTGGCCGAACCCATAATGGGCCTGCAAAGAGGCCCTCTTAGTGCCCACAGGGCGGAAAGAGTTAAAAAAAAAGTACTTTCAGTTATATTCCTACCTCGTACAACAACAATCACGTCAAGAAGCGAATCTTTTCTCTGGCAAAACAGCTGAGATACGTGACACAATTGGTAGGCTCACCTACACTTTCATCCCTAACGTATTATTGACACTACTGCGATTCTTCTCCACTTTTATTCTAGTTACACCCTGTCTCAGCTACTTACAGGAAACGGCAATTTTAAGCAATATTTGTTCTGACCTCGAAAACAATCCACAATGCGATTGTGGTATTTAGAGGACCAAACACCACTTCACTTAGTTTTTCGCTGAAAATGTACAATCACATTAGAAATAGCTTAATGAGAGCTGCTATTCTTGTAGGGTAAAACTGGCCTCGCAACCCGCACCAACTCATTCACACATGTAAAATGTTCCATCATCTACTGGCCTTTATATGCTATAGTCAGGCTCTTAATTAATAGCACTCACTCCAGGGGTACGAATGGCAAATTCGCTTTCCCTTGCTTTGTTTCAACTGTCCGTATATAGCTGCCTTTTAACTTTGTATTTTAATTCTTATTTTATGTCTTTTTTCAGTGTAAATTCGGTTAAATTTAGTTGTAAGTGAAAATTGGGTTTTCAGTTAGGTTATGGTAGGTTAGGTTAAATTAAATTCGGGTTTGTTAGCTTTAGCCGTCTGGTTAGGTTCGTCCTAACTTATGGTAAATTAGTTTAGTTAGTGAGTAAGTTAATGTTTGAAAAAAATAAAAAGAAAAAAAACAATGAAAAAATAAAAAGAAATAAAAAATAAAAAAAAAGTTTCGGTTTCGCTGGTTTGTCTCTGTCGGTCCGTTCGTATCCTGTAGTTTGTCATGTGTTCGTTTGTTGTCTGTCTAGCTGTTGCGTAGTATTATGATTTGCGATCGCATTTAGTTTTATCAGTATTAGGTAGATATAAATCTTCCTACCAAAAGCCACTTGGCAATAACATCTACACTTAGCTTAGCTATTCGTGGCGGCACTTAATTACTGGTGTTCGCTACAGTCGTGTTTGCTTTTACACTTTTATCTAACCTTATCTAAAAGAAGTCTTTTCAACTAGTAAATATTCTTATGTCCTTCTAGTCCGATAGTAAACAGTCGGATTAGAAGAACAGTTATTGTAGAATTAAAATAGTTATTGTCGCTTAAACTACACGCTGATCTAAAGACACTGACTCACTGAGAAAACGTCACGTAGATTAAAACGAGTAGCGCCAAGAAATAAAAATACTGTGAGAAAACAAATTTAATCTTTTGCTTAAACACAAATCAAAAGAAATTCGTAACATAAAATAGCAACGTTTTCTATTACACTGAATATACGTAATTGTCTAATGAAGGTGACAACGACTAAGGACAGAAGTTCCAAAAGGCACATTGACCAAAAAAGTAATGCTACAAACTAATATTGTAGATTGAATACACGGTTTTAAACTCGTGCATCGCTTTTTCGGAGGCCACGACAAGTACACACAGACAGTAAAATAAAGAAACGATTCGCATAATATTTATAAATCATCAAGAATTATATTAAAATTCACTGTAGGCAAATTAATTTGTCTTACCTGTTCCTATCAAACAGAAAAACAGTACGACGATTTTCATGGTTCTAATCGATTGTTCTTCGAGAATTTCTCTTATTATCGAACTCTGTCGATTTCTTCCTCTTTTATACAATTTGCTATGGAACAGCTTTTTTCCCATTGTTTATATTTTGCGCGTATTAATCAAGTAAATAATGTTTTGTATCCAATGAAAAACATGAATATTTAATAACATACGAGAATTTTGAAATTTTTTATAATTTATTAAATGACGTCAAAATCAAATGGCATGGCAGACTTTCACGTGACTTCGTTAATAATTCACAGCGAGTTTTGCAATAATCCAAAGCATACTTTATTAACATTTTCCATCGTTACAAAATTTTATGTATTTTATGTTTGTATGTGTTAAAGAAAGTTGAAATTTACACTTCGTCCTCGACATTAAAGAAGAGCGGACAAACGGTCAGCCTGATAAATAACAGTGGGAATTTATAGCTTTACAATTTTTTTAAATTGTATCTCAATAACAAGTACACTTGAACGTAAAAGTATTTAACTTTATTACTAGATTGTAAAAATGAAGTATTTTTACTTTTTAAACAAATGTACCAATCCTCATCTGAACATTATTAATTATTGTTGACAAATTATTTAAATACGTTATGTATATTTCTTTCGTGGATTTTGTCTACGTTACTGCTCCTTAAGCTTTACTTCTGCCAACGATTCTTGAGTTGTTAATTGTTTAGATTTACATCAGATTTCGAATGCAGATGATTGCTCGTAAAATGCGTGCCATCTAACACCTAATAATAAGTTTTCCATAAGAGACTTCTCGGAATGCATTTATTCTCGCAAGATCCTTCACGTGTCGAATTGTGTACAAAATAAACTTTACCAAATTTTCCTTATACATTTTAAGTAGTAAGTGACTCAATGAGTCATCTAAAGAAACGAATTCGATGATAAAGTTGGTGTGGCGACTATATTTTATTGTTTGCTCATCGATAAACAGTTTAGAATAAATATTTTAATTTATTGTGTTTTTATAAATGAAAAAAATCAAGTTAAAAAGTCGGGGAAATTAAAGGACAAGTTATGTCATTCCATGCGCTCAATACACGTGTAAAAAGTTTAATAACAATTTTACGTATTGTCTGAGCAAACACGTAACGGTTGTAATTTACGACTAGAAAATGTATAAATTGGCTTTAAATAAGACAAATTTTTTTTTTAAATAAAATGAAAAAAAAACATCGAGACGATCAAGTTATAAATTTATTTATGACTTCATGAAAATCATCAAATTTTTACAGTTAAAAACAATATCAGTTATAAACGATTACAAAAATGGGTTAATTTTTACGAGTAAAGGAATAGTAAATTATTTTTTGGAACGTTTCAAGCTCTCATTATGTAGATTAGATTGTAAATAATAAGTTTTTTTATAATAAACATATATATATATATATTACTACATTTAAACATTTACTTCATTTCAAAGTATATTTTTGTATAAAATTGAAAACATCATTAAAATTGTCAGACTAAATCATTGGCTTTTCTGTTTTGAAAATATGTTTAAAATCGAAAAATCGTATTTTATTCGTTCCACAGACATATTTATGAGCCTATTGTTGCAGGAACAGTTGAATTAATCTGGATTAACGCTTTTGTTCGCAATATGTTATCTGTTTTTCAAAATACGAATGGAATCGTTTGGAGAAAATGCTTGTTTATGAGACAAATAAATACGAATATTCGAACGCTCGTTTGTTGTTTGGAAAACTGGAAAATTTAAGTTTAATTTAATCGCGATATTCGATATTTTCTTTGTTTCCGTCTATATTTGATATTTATAAATATGTATTTTTAGAGGTAATTATTAAGTCTTGTTTATATATTTTTTTATATTTAGTACTTAAGAAACTACTATATTATATTTTGTAATTTTGTTGATATAATTCTTTAATTAAATAGTTGAACCGATATTATTGTCTCGTCGAAAATAAAACTTTAATTGGCTAGAAATCACTTTAGGAACATTAAGGCCGTTATTTATACACAACTTTCATAATTGACACTTTGTACAGTGTTAAATTATAGCTCTGAATAAATCGGCGATTAGCAATATTTTTAGATTGTAGGCTATAATTATACTTCTTAGTCTACTAGAGGGCGGCGTACAGTTTTTCTAATAAAGTGGCAGGCTACAAGTTTGCAGAGTTCTAATATACGACACTATCCACTAAAATAACATATGCTAAAATTTAAACTAGTAACAAACAGTTTATTCTTTTCGCTTGTATACTTTGAATGTTTTTTGTCGTGAATGTCAGATTAATTAAACATACACAACGATTTAACAATAATTTTAAATTAGCATCGAAAAATATAGTTTTTAAGAAATTTCATCATAAATATTTAAGAGCAAATATTTTGTAATATCTATACGAATTAAAATATACTATAAATGACTGATTAAATTATATAAGAAAACTTGTGATTTATCTTATTATGTTATTTTTTTATCAAATGGTGTGAGGTGTCAAAGACCTCTGCAGAAAGTAACAAATTATCTTTTCATTCTTCGTTACATAGAAATATCCTTCGTGAAATTAACAGGTAAAAAGTGTGAAAAATTTCTCAGAAATTCTATTATGAGGATCATGAATAATTCAATAATAATCATAATCATCGTAAAAGATATAGATAATGAAAAAGTTAACAAAACATAAAGAAGACTACAAATGAATTTTCTAAAATTACTTTGATACGTAAAGGAATAAGAGAAATATTTAGTATTGAATTTCATCATTTATTGGTTGACTCATCGAAAAGTCCTCTCGGTAGTGGTCTGTGTTGCGTATATACAAACTACAGTGGTTAGATATATACACTGTGGCCATACAACGTACGTTTGCCATATGTATTCGTTCCGGATTTCTCTGAATGATGTTGTAACAGAATTTTTTTTGTTTTTGAATGTTTTTTTTTCGATTTTCAACGTCAAGAATCAAATTTATTAAAGATTCAAGTTTTAACAAAACAAAATAAACCAAATTAAAATGTTTAATATTTCTAATAGAATTAAATATTACATTAGTAGTAGTGGTTTGACACATACTGATCACAAAATTAATTTCAGATGTAAATTTGATTAAGATTACAAAGAATTTGTGGTGTTTAATTTTCAAATTAAGTATTCATGTTATAAATTATTTTCAGATCAAAAGTTACTTGGGTAAATTAAAATTATAAATAATTTTATTCTAAAATCGTTGTTTTTTTTTTCTTTTTAGTTTTCATACAATTTGTTTTAATATCCAAGTAAATTAAAATACGATAACTTAAAATAATATTATAAGGCAAAGTAAAATAGGGAAATAGTTCAATATAATAATTATTTAAATTATGTTTGTTACTTATTTATTAAATATCTCAAAGAGAACAATGCTTTTCATAATATTTGTAGCAATAACAATTTTTTAAATTTTATCTGATGTTTGACACCGAAGAAGTTCGATGTCTTAATAACTGTAGCTCCAGGTTTTAAAACGGTTTCTTTTTCCTTTCTATCTACCTTTAAATAAAAATAATTCGTTATACATTGTGAAATGATTTAATAACTTTTGTAAATTACTATGTTTAATCCAACCAGTTATATCCCATGTTTTTCATCGATAAAATTTAATCCATGAATTTTTTTGCTAGTAAAATTGATTTGCCATTGAACTTTCGCCGATAATTGATACTTTTTAACAGAATCTATATAAATGTCTATTACACCTTCTATAAGACTGTGTAAGGCTTTTATGGCCAACTGTCGATAACTTGAAATGCTTCAAAATCTATTAGCATCGCATTGTGTAATTTATATAAATAAAAATTAGGATTAGTATTATTTTATATTTAATAAGAAAATAACGAAAAGATTTCATACATAAATATTTTTTACTAACCATATTGAATGTTTATTGATATACCAAACGTCTTGTCTTCCTATTTTTGATATTATAACACGATTATATTTAATTATTTCATCCATTTTATCAAATTGTTAATGTGAAATCTGTAAAAATATAATTCTTCAAATTTATATTGTAATTGAATTGAAATGAAACTTATGCTTTTAAAATTAAAAAAAAATAGTTACTAAAATGAAATGAAAGTAAATAATTATTTCATCCATTTTATCAAATTGTTAATGTGAAATCTGTAAAAATATAATTCTTAAAATTTATATTGTAATTAAATTGAAATGAAACTTATGCTTTTAAACTTAAAAAAATTTAGTTACTAAAATAAAATGAAAGTAAAAGATTATAAAGTATAAGAATTTACCTGAAATTGTACAGTAGCAATAATAATAATAATACAGTGTCTTTCTTCAAATCAAATTTAAACTGTGTGATCAAACATATTCATTAAACTTTGAATTACTATATTGTTTATACTAAACTATAATTTATTTGAAATAGTATTTATTCAAGTGATAAACTCTAATTAAAGATATTAAATTTATAAAATGAAACTCTGATTATATACATTTTTTTTATAAACTCATCTCACATCAATGTAATTTATTATATATCAACCAACTTCAAGANATATATATATATATAAATGGACATGTATGTCCCTATATTTCACTTTTTCGCCAAAACTACACATCGCACGTGAATGGTGTTTGTATGTGGTGGTAGCCCCAATTCTCCATTCGTGCATAGGGGTGGTCTCGATAGCTATAAGGTTGCGGGAGATATGAGGCTAAAAGTAGTTGAAAGTGGCTTTCTATTTCGAATGTTTTGTTCGAATTTGTTTGAATTAAATTCGAACATAAAATTCGAATATTGGTTCGATTATAGAATGATTGTAAACGTTCCAGAAACGTTGAAAATAGTTTGTTTGACTAAACGTAAAAATTCTCTAATTAGTCTGGAAACGTGGTACCTAATTCTTGCATTCTGTGAAAACGGGTAAGATTAGCTATAATGTAATTATCTTAATCTTCACTATCGTTACTTTTTGCCCAGCCAAGCGGGTCCTTGCAGCTAGTTAATCAATAAATGTTTTAATATCGAAGAAAATTAAAACACGATAATTGTATGAAATAATATAACACCAATACGAAATTATTTTTAAATGAATAGATTAAATAAGTTTATTTTATTTAAGATTTTTTAGTTTTTTTCATTCAGTTTATCTAAAGCAAAATATAGGGGAGACCGGGGCAACTTCGGCATGCGGGGCAAGTTTGTCAAGCGCTTTTTTTAAAAAAACAAATGAAAAGGAGACTTTGGTTATAGGTTAGGCAGTTGAGTTTTATTAGTGGCTTGCTGAGTGTAGTGTTTTTATTGTTCTCCAACAAGCGTAGTTGAATTATCAAGCAAATTTTCATTTTCGTTCAATTTCATATAATATTTTTTTTCCATTTATATTGAATTGGCAGGTTTTGTTATAATTCCATGATAACGAAAGTTACTTTTCCTGTTAGAAGGATGTAACTTCAACTTATTCACGTGGCCAGATCGTGGCTTGGCATTCTGTTCTCAGGGTTGTACTTAATGTTTCGAAATCATGACTAGCGGGGTAAGATCGGCAACATAAAGCCACATTAGAAGCAAAGGATAAAAATCAAACAGATGATAAATGAAAACATGTTTGCATTTGTTATTCATGTATATATGTCTTTGAACTTGCATTTCGTTGTAATAATATTAAATGGGTGTTGGATTTGTATTTCTTTGTTTTAATAGTGAATTCCAACTTATACATTGTTAATAACATAATTTTATATACGTGCCTATCTTGCCCCATTACTGTTGCCCCTATACCAGGGGCAACTTTAATAAAAATAATTAAAATAATTACAACTTTACAAAAAGAGAGAAGTTGCCGATCTTGCCCCTATACCCGGGGCAACTTCGTCAATTTCTCTCTTCTTGTAAAGTTGTAATTATTTTAATTATTTTTATTTCCAAACTGATTTTAACCAGTTCTATAGTAAGATAACATTCCAGTAGACAATATGCAAAGCTTT
Source organism: Centruroides sculpturatus (assembly GCF_000671375.1). Lineage (NCBI taxonomy): Eukaryota > Metazoa > Arthropoda > Arachnida > Scorpiones > Buthidae > Centruroides > Centruroides sculpturatus. Next base: position 52,377 of record NW_019384864.1, read on the forward strand.
TTTTTTCAGTTTACAGCAGTATTTCTTACACAAAATTTAAGTAAAGCTTAACATGCCGATCTTGCCCCGGTCTCCCCTATTTCTGCACATAATAATTTTAAAATTAATTTTTCAGAATATAAATTATTTTTAGATAAAAAATTTCGAGTAAATTAAGATTATAAATAATTTTAATAGTGAGAAAACTTTTCAATTTATTTTATAAAATATCTTGTAACAGTAAGGCAAAGTTTAATATATTCTTTCTAATTATTATAAAATTCATTTTCAATAATAATTTTTACAATTTGTTCTATATCCAAGTAAATTAAAACACGACAACTTAAAATAATATTTTAGCAATAAGATAAAGTAGAATAGGGAAATAGTTCAATATAATAATTATTTAAATTATATTTGTTACTTATTTATTAAATATCGCAAAGAGAACAATGCATTTTATAATATTTGTGGCAATAACAATCTTTTAATTATTATCTGATGTTTGACACGGAAGAAGTTCGATGTCTAAATAACTGTAGCTCCAGGTTTTAAAAAGATTTCTTTTTCCTATCTTCCACCTTTAAATAAAAATAATTCGTTATACATTGCGAAATGATTTAATAACTTTTGTAAATTACTATGTTTATCCAACGAGTTATATCCCATGTTTTTCATCTATTAAATTTAATCCATGAATTTTTTTGCTAGTAAAATTGATTTGCCATTTATCTTTCGCCTATAATTGATACTTTTTAACAGAATCTATATAAATGTCTATTACAGCTTCTATAAGACTGTGTAATGCTTTTATGGCCAACTGTCGGTNTTATAAGAGACTGGTTCGATACTTCGCCGAGAACTTCTTTTGCAAGAACCTCTTATATAAGAGGTTCTTGCAAAAAAATCTCTTATATCTTCAGAAAGTAAGTATTTTTATTTAAAAATTTGCCTTTGACAAAAAGTTTGACTTAGACTTAACTCTAGACTTAGCTCTAAGAGTAAATCTTCGAAAAATTTACAAGTTCATTGACTTATTATTCTAATACATACAACTTTTTTCCTATAACTTGTTTTTCAAAAGTATTTGTTATATTCAAAAATGATCTTGAAATATTACTCAATTAGTTTCATATGATATAGAATTTTGTTTTAATAAATTTTGAAGGTAAGTATTTATTATTAGTATTACATTAATATGAGTGATTTTGAGGCATTTGCAATGCGTTACAATAATAATATCTGTTTAACACATTGTTCTGGGAGTTTAAGTTTGTAGTAAGATATTCTAAAGAGTTCGGGAAAACTGATTTTTATAATGAGTCTATTTTTAAAACAAATTAACAGTTAGAGAAAAAATTAGCAGTAACCGACAACTATTTGCACGGTTTATATGTATCGTATGAGAAATAAACTCTTAGGGAGAAGGCGCGAAGTGATAGGGTTTACAAGGTACTATATAACTTATTTCTGAAATATGAATAATGTAAAGTCGGCAAAACTGAAGGGAAAAGTTTAGCAAAATTCATTTTTATAACGAATCTATTATTTAAAAAAAATTAATAAATTAAAAAAATAAACAGTTAGACATAAGAATTCGACAAATATTTTGTAGGGTTTATATTTATTATGTGAAAAACAAAATATTAAGGAATTACAATCGGAGGTTCATTTTCTTGGAGTTTAATATTTTTTAAACTCTTTCTTAACTATATTTAATTAAATACTCGTTAGTATAAATTTAAATGTATAGAAATTAATTAAAATATATTTAAAACTAACCTTATTGTACATACTTTAATATATAACTAATACAGATAGAGTTACAATTTTATTATGTTTTTAGTTAACTTAATTAAATAAGTTGTTTTTAAATAAATTACCTTATTGTTGTAAAATTTATTCTTAAAGTTTATTGATATCTCACCTCGATTTAAATTATTATATGACTTCATAATTAAAAAACAAAAATGTGTATAACCAGAGTTTCATTTTATAAATTTTATATCTTTAATTATAGTTTAGCAGTTAAACCTTATCGTAATTCAAAGATTAATGAGTTTGTTCGATGACACAGTATAAATTTGATTTCAAGAAAGACACTTTGTTAATATTATTATTATTGCTACTGTACAATTTGACTTAAATTCTTATACTTTATAATTTTTTTTTTTTTTAATTTCCATTTCATTTTAGTAACTAAATTTTTTTAGTTTTAAAAACGTAAGTTTCATTTCAATTCAATTACAATATAAATTTTAAGAATTATATTTTTACAGATTTCACATTAACAATTTGATAAAATGGATGAAATAATTGAATATAATCGTGTTATAATATCAAAAATAGGAAGACGAGACGTTTGGTATATCAATAAATATTCAATACGGTTAGTAAAAAGTATTTATGTATGAAATCTTTTTGTCATTTTCTTATTAAATATGAAATAATACTAATCCTAATTTCTATTTATATAAATTACAGAATGCGATGCTAATAGATTTTGAAGCATTTCAATTAAAAGAGCATGAAATTATTTACCGACAGTTAGCCATAAAAGCATTACACAGTCTTATAGAAGCTGTAATAGACATTTATATAGATTCTGTTAAAAAGTATCAATTATAGGCGAAAGATAAATGGCAAATCAATTTTACTAGCAAAAAAATTCATGGATTAAATTTAATAGATGAAAAACNTGTATATAATCAGAGTTTCATTTTATAAATTTAATATCTTTAATTAGAGTTTATCACTTGAATAAATACTATTTCAAATAAATTATAGTTTAGTATAAACAATATAGTAATTCAAAGTTTAATGAATATGTTTGATCACACAGTTTAAATTTGATTTGAAGAAAGACACTGTATTATTATTATTATTGCTACTGTACAATTTCAGGTAAATTCTTATACTTTATAATCTTTTACTTTCATTTTATTTTAGTAACTAAATTTTTTTAAGTTTAAAAGCATAAGTTTCATTTCAATTTAATTACAATATAAATTTTAAGAATTATATTTTTACAGATTTCGCATTAACAATTTGATAAAATGGATGAAATAATTGAATATAATCGTGTTATAATATCAAAAATAGGAAGACGAGACGTTTGGTATATCAATAAACATTCAGTATGGTTAGTAAAAAATATTTACGTCTGAAATTTTTTCGTTGTTTTCTTATTAAATATAAAATAATACTAATCCTAATTTTTATTTATATAAATTACACAATGCGATGCTAATAGATTTTGAAGCATTTCAAGTTATCGACAGTTGGCCATAAAAGCCTTACACAGTCTTATAGAAGCTGTAATAGACATTTATATAGATTCTGTTAAAAAGTATCAATTATCGGCGAAAGTTCAATGGCAAATCAATTTTACTAGCAAAAAAATTCATGGATTAAATTTTATCGATGAAAAACATGGGATATAACTGGTTGGATTAAACATAGTAATTTACAAAAGTTATTAAATCATTTCACAATGTATAACGAATTATTTTTATTTAAAGGTAGATAGAAAGGAAAAAGAAACCGTTTTAAAACCTGGAGCTACAGTTATTAAGACATCGAACTTCTTCGGTGTCAAACATCAGATAAAATTTAAAAAATTGTTATTGCTACAAATATTATGAAAAGCATTGTTCTCTTTGAGATATTTAATAAATAAGTAACAAAAAAAAAACATTCAAAAACAAAAAAAAAAATTCTGTTACAACATCATTCAGAAAAATCCGGAACGAATACATATGGCAAACGTACGTTGTATGGCCACAGTGTATATATCTAACCACTGTAGTTTGTATATACGTAACACAGACCACCTACCGAGAGGGAATGTCTTCCGAGAAGACTTTTTGCTGAGTCAACCAATAAATGCTGAAATTTAATACAGTGGGTGATCGGTTAACGAACAGATCGGTTAACGAACAAATCGGATAACGAACACTTTCGCGAAAGATTTTTATGATCGGACAACGAACATATGTTCGGATAACGAACACTTCACTGAACAAACACAAGAAGCGACGTAAAATAACGAATACCGATTGGTCTTCCTTTGTCTTCAGGCAACAATTCGAAACTTTTCGGGGCGCGGGAGACGTCGACATCGACGTTCTACCCAGTATATACTGATCGGATAGTATTTTCCCGAACATTGAAACTCTCCCTTGTAATTCCAGCCTTTTGTATTTCTGACAGAAACAATTCTTTTACGTTTTCTTCTGAAAATGCGGATTTATGCCGATATCTGCAATTAAAGATCTTTTGAAGAAGTAGGAGGATGTCAGAACAACGGTCTTAAAATGGCATCCAAATCAAGTTAAGGTTAATAGGCCTAGGGATCTCTACAATTACAATGCTATTAATTACTTCTGAAAAATCATGAATAAGACAGAAAAGCAATTGACATTGGATAGATTCTTTAACTCCCACAAACAGAAAAAACATGACTAATAAAAATGCAAGACCGTGTATATATGTATTTTTATTATTACATATGAATAAACGTAGTAAAAAAGTATATACTTTTTTTTTATTTTTGGGGGTCTCCAGAACGAATTAATCAAATTCCCATAGAAACCTATGTTAAATCGATAATCGGTTAACGAACAATTCGGATAGCGAACAAAGTCTTGGAACGGATTATGTTCGTTAACTAATCACCCACTGTACTAAATATTTCTCTTATTCCTTTACGTATCAAAGTAATTTTAGAAAATTCATTTGTTGTCTTCTTTATGTTTTGTTAACTTTTACATTGTCTATTTCTTTTACGATGATTATGGTTATTATTGAATTATTCATGACACTCGTAATAGAATTTCTGAGAAATTTTTCCACTTTTCACCTGTTAATTTTACGAAGGATATTTCTATGTAACGAAGAATGAAAAGACAATTTGTTACTTTCTGCAGAGGACTTTGTTACCTCACACCATTTGATAAAAAAATAACATAATAAGATATTTCACAAGTTTCCTTAAATAATTTAATCAGTCATTTATAGTATATTTTAATTCGTATAGATATTACAAAATATTTGCTCTTAAATATTTATGATGAAATTTCTTAAAAACTATATCTTTAAGTGCTAATTTAAAATTATTGTTAAATCGTTGTGTATGTTTAATTAATCTGACATTCACGACAAAAAAAACATTCAAAGTATACAAGCGAAAAGAATAAAGTGTGTGTTACTAGTTTAAATTTTAGCATATGTTATTTTAGTGGATAGTGTCGTAGTGGTTACAGGGTATGTTCATACTCGGCAAACTTGTAGCCTGCCACTTTATTAGAAAAACTGTACGCCGCCCGCTAGTAGACTAAGAAGTATAATTATGGCCAATCTAAAAATATTGCTAATCGCCGATTTATTCAGAGCTATAATTTAACACTGTACAAAGTATCGGTTATGAAAGTTGTGTATAAATAACGGCCTTAATGTTCCTAAAGTGATTTCTAGCCAATTAAAGTTTTATTTTCGACGAGACAATAATATCGGTTCAACTATTTAATTAAAGAATTATATCAACACAACTACAAAATATAATATAGTAGTTTCTTAAGTACTAAACACAAAAAATATATAAACAAGAGTTAATAATTATCAATAAAAATACATATTTATAAATATCAAATATAGACGGAAACAAAGGAAATATCGAATATCGCGATTAAATTAAACTTAAATTTTCCAGTTTACCAAACAACAAACGAGCGTTCGAATATTCGTATTTATTTGTCTCATAAACAAGCATTTTCTCCAAACGATTCCATTCGTATTTTGAAAAACAGATAACATATTGCGAACAAAAGCGTTAATCCAGATTAATTAAACTGTTCGTGCAACAATGGGCTCATAAACATGTCTGTGGAACGAATAAAATGCTATTTTTCGATTTTAAACATATTTCCAAAACAGAAAAGCCAATTATTTAGTTTGACAATTTTAATGATGTTTTCAATTTTATACAAAAATATACTTTGAAATGAAGTAAATGTTTAAATGTAGTAATATATATATATATGTTTATTATAAAAAAAAATTATTATTTACAACCTAATCTACATAAAGAGAGCTTGAAACGTTCCAAGAGATAATTTACTAGGCTTTTACTCGTGAAAATTGACCCATTTTTGTAATTGTTTATAAATGATATTTTTTTAACTGTAAAAATTTGATGAAATTATAATTTTTATTAAGTCATTTATGAATTTATAAGTTAATCGTCTCGATTTATTTTTCATTAAATTTAAAAAGAATTTGCCTTATTTGAAGTGAATTTATTCATTTTCTCGTCGTAAATTACAACCGCTACGTGTTTGATCAGAAAATACGTGAAATTGTTATTAAACTTTATACTCGTGTATTGAGCGCATGGAAAGACGTAACTTGACTTTTAATTTTCCCGACTTTTAATTTTCCCGATTTTTTTCATTTATAAAAACACGTATAATTAAAATATTTTTTCTAAACTGTTTATCGATGAGCAAACAATAAAATATACTCGCCACATCAACTTCATCATTCAATTCGTTTCTTTAGATGACCCATTGAGTTACTTACTACTTAAAATGTATAAGGAAAATTTGGTAAAGTTTATTTTGTACACAATTCGACACGTGCAGAATCTTGCGAGAATGAATGCATTCCGAGAAATATCTTATGGAAGGAAAACTGCTCCTCATTAGGTGTTAGATGGCACGCATTTTACGAGCAATCATCTGCATTCGAAATCTGATGTAAATCTAAACAATTAACAACTCAAGAATTGTTGGCAAAAGTAAAACTTAAGAAGCAGTAACGTAGACAAAATCCACGAAAGAAATACACACAACGTATTTAAATAATTTGTCAACAATAATTAATAATGTTCAGTTGATGATTGGTATATTCGTTTAAAAGGTGAAAATACCTCACCATTTTTAAAATCTACTAATAAATTTAAATACTTTTACGTTCAAGTTTACTTGTTATTAAACTAAAATTTGAAAAAAATTGTAAAAAAGCCATAAATTTTCACTTTTATCCATCTGTCTGATGTTTTTCCGCTCTTCCCTAATGTCGAGAACGAACTGTAAATTTCAACTTACTTTAACACATACACACATAAAATACATAAGATGTTGTAACGATGAACAATGTTAATAAAGTAAGCTTTGGATTATCGCGAAACTCGATGTGAATTATTAACGAAGTCACGTGAAAGTCTGTCATGTCATTTGATTTTGACGTCATTTCATAAATTATAAAAGATTTCAAAATTCTCGTATGTTATTTAATATTCATGTTTTTCATTGGATACAAAACATTATTTATTTCATTAATTAATGAGCGCAAAATATAACAGCTGTCCATTAGCAAATTGTATAAACGAGGAAGAAATCGACAGAGTTCGATAATAAGAGAATTTAATTAACGAAAAACAATCGATTAGAACTATGAAAATAGTCGTACTGTTTTTCTGTTTGGTGGAAATAGGTAAGACAAATTAATTTGCATACAATGAATTGTAATATAGGCTAATTCTTAATAATTTATAAATATTATGCGAATCGTTTCTTTATTTTACTGTTTGTGTGTACTTGTCGTGGCCTCCGAAAAAGCAATGCACGAGTTTAAAACCGTGTATTCAATCGACAATATTAGTTTGTAGCATTACTTTTTTGGTCAATGTGCCTTTTGAAACTTCTGTCCTCAGTCGTTGTCACCTTCATCAGACAATTACGTATATTCAGTGTAATAGAAAACGTTGCTATTTTATGTTACGAATTTCTTTTGATTCGTGTTTAAACATAAAATATAATTTGGTTCCTCACAGTATTTTTATTATTTGGCGCTACTCGTTCTAACCTACGTGCCGTTTTCTCAGGGAGTGTCTTTAGATCAGCGTGTAGTTTAGGCGACAATAACTATTTTAATTCTACAATAACTGTTAGAAACGCATACGAACATTTTCTACTTGAAAAACATTCTTTTAGATAGGGTTAGATAAAATGTCTAAAAAAAAAAAAACCCGAGTGAAGCGAAAACCAATAATTAAGTGCCGCCACGAATAGCTAAGCTAAGTGTAGAAGTTATTGCCAAGTGACTTTTGGTAAAAAAAATTTATATCTACTTAATACTGATAAAACTAAACGCGATCGCAAATCATAATACTAGTTGACAGCTAGACAGGAAGGCAAACGAACACATGAGAAACTAGACGATACGAACGGACCGACAGAGACAAACCAGCAAAACCGAAACTTTTTTTTTATTTTTTTCAAACATTAACTTACTTACTAACTAAACTAACTTACCGTAAATTAGGATAAACCTAACCAGACGGCTAAAGCTAACAAAACATAATCTAATTTAACCTAACCTATCATAACCTAACTGAAAACCCAAATGAAAACAAAACCTAACCTATCATAACCTAACAAAACCCCAACTTACAACTAGAACTAACCGAATTTAGACTGAAAAAAAAACATAAAATAAGCATTAGAATACAAAGTTAAAAGGCAGCTATATACGGACAGTTGAAACAAAGCCAGAGAATGCGAATTGCCATTCGTATCCCTGGAGTAAGTGCTATTAAGAGAATTACTATAGCATATAAATGCGAGTAGATGATGGAACATTCTACATGTGTGAATGAGTTGGTGCGGGGTGCAAGGCTGGTTGTACCTTTCAAGAATAGCAGCTTTCATTAAGCTATTTCTAATGTGATTGTACTGTACATTTTGCAGCGAAAAACTAAGTGAAGGGGTTTTTGGTCCTGCTAAATACCACAATCGCATTGTGGATTGTTTCCGAGGTTAGATCAAGTATTGCATAAATTGCCGTTTCCTGTAAGTAGCTGAGTCAGGGTGTAACTACAAAAAAAAATTAGCGAAGAAATCGCAGTAATGTCAACACTACGTTGGAGATTAAAGTGTGCGTGAGTCTACCAGTAGTGTCACGGTCCCAGTCCTCTTGCTAGAAAAAACAATTGCTTCTTAGCGTAATTGTTGATGTACGAGGTAGAAATATAACTGAAAGTACTAGTGACTGAAAACTTTGCAGCTCATTTGCAAGACGGTAGCGGTCTCGTTGCCGAGAATTCACGCATTTTACGGGATCCATTGGGAATCTATTCTAATATTGTTGTCTAAGTTTGATTTTTTAACAGTTAGACAACAACAGTTAATTTTTTAAACTGTTTAGTAAACATCCATAAGAAATGGCAGCGAACACGCAATCTGAACAATGTATTATTACTTGCATTAAGTTCGAATGTGGTTATAACGGGCACTAACATTTATCGCGAATAAATATAACGAAAATACTCCGAATGTTTGTAGCATTAATATATTATATAATGTTAATCATATTTCTAATCAAGATTTATGAAATTTACTTGTCATTAAGTAAACTTCAGTCTTGAACACAATACCAAGGCCTATGATGTTAAAAAGAAAAAGTACGCGTAATTACACCAGAGACAAAAACAGTAGAAAATACAACGTGATTCTAAAGAAAGAATAAATTAAATACAGTCGAAAATATATCGACAATTTCTTTCATTTTTTCATCGAGAAAATTTCTTTTATTTTTCGTACTTTTGACTATTAATTAAGAAAGCAGATGAATATCAAGGTCGATATTTCTCAGAGAAGACAACAAGTAAACACCTGTTACTATTGTTCAATCCAAATGAAAGTTTGATTATATTCATTAAAATACAACGATTGGATAAATATAATTTCCTATAATCCTTAACTAACGAGAGAGACAAAGTTTACAATTCTGATTAATATTACCCCTCGTTAAACACTCGTCGTAGTGAAGGAAACTTGACTATACATATGGCATAACACCTTGGGAGTGCGGGAACACTCGGAAACCTAAGTGGAATGATAACGAAAGCCCTTTTATGTGCATATTCATCTATCATTATCTGAGAATGATATTTGACGGGATAAACTGATGTGTCAACCGACCAGATGGTTTGGAAAAATCAAGATAAAATGTAGTTAAAAGAAGCTTGATTTCCCTTTTTAACATAAAAGTTAAAGCTGTTGTCAGTTTTTGATGTAAAGTTGCCTTACTTTTTTACAGTTTATTACATCGTTACATTATTACAGTTTAGTTTAAATTATGATTGTGGGGTTATTAAATTTAAATATCATTAGAAATTTATTCAGAAAACTATATGTTTTGTCAGAGCGTCACAATTATATAACAATGTAAACACTTTTTCTCAGTTTACTGGGAAAAACTAAGTTATAATCGATACATTCTGGACAACTAAATAATTGTCCTGTTTAAATATTGATTTTCAAACTTATTTTAAGAATTTAAGTAAAATTTTTCGATTCTTCATTTTAAATTAAATAATATTTGACAATTGAGTAATTAATTAATCTGATTTGTTTAGTTATTGCAGCTCGGAGAGATGGATACATCCTCGTAGACGGAGAACCCATAGAATGTCCTTTGGAGGAAGAATCTGTCCTTGGACAAGGAACAGATTTTTGTGATTTGAAATGCAAGGAACGTGGAGCCAAAACAGGCGTCTGCTGTTACGGAGGTTGCTTTTGCTACAAAATTAAAGATGACGAACAAATAGTCGACGATCGTCCATTTGAACACAAAAAATGTAAATATCTCACAAAATTTTCAAAGAAATGAATATGGAAAGATATCAACACTCTCGTAACATTTCAGAGACAAAACAAGAAAATTGATAACTTCTACCATTGCAATTTTTAACTGAATAAAGGAATATTAATCATATTTTGAAATCATTTAATTCGAAATATCTCAAGCTAGTAGTGGCTTGCTTGAGATATTTCTCAAGCAAGCCAAGAGTACATCACAGTTTTTCGTTAACAATAGTCATCTATTAACTGACGTTTTGAATTGAAAAAAACGAGGCTTTCGGTTTGAATCATATATAGTTAATTGGGGCCTCTTGTCTGTAAAGTTTCTACATCTGGTCTCGGATTTCATATAATTCTGTTCTCGAGGTTAAGACAAAACTCAATGACAATGACAAAATTTGGAAATAAATGTAGCATTGCTCCCAAAGCAAAATTGTCGCGTTGTAAGCAGTGGTGATATTCAGCGGGTTCGCACAGGTTCGGCCGAACCCGTTGTTAACATTTTCAAAGTTTTCCGATATATTAAAATATATTAAAATATATATTAAAATATACGTATTATACTCTGTAACACTACTAAACTCGAGCCTTATACCCTGTTCGCCTAGTGCAGTGGTTCTCAACTGGGGTACATGTACCCCTAGGGGTACGAGCATAAATCGAAGGGGTACATCTAACTTTCATTATAAAATGGCATATGTTAATCAGTTTGCTGTAAATTATTAACACTTCTTGTGTTATTATTTAATAAGTATATTATATATAGCTAGCTGAAATGTATTTATTTATACCACTGGTCTAGTTAGTTAGAGTTTTTATGGCGCTCAGTTATAAGGGCTGTATACATCTAACGCAGTAATTATGAAATTTACATGCAAAAATATAAGGGGTACTTGAGAAACAACTAATGGGCTAATAGGGTACATCAACAAAAAATGTACAAAATAAAATGTAAAATATGTACAAAATAAATCATTTTGAACACACTTTTTTTATTATTTATCAAAAAAATATAGTTCTGGCGTAAACAATCGGGACATTCGAATTTTCAACGCGAGTGTTGAGTGTTGAAGTCAACAATTTGACGTCATCAACTACGTTCCAACTCGAGTACAAAGTGCTTAGTTCCCATAATTCCATTCTCAGCAAGATGGATTCCATTCAAATGTCTTACCAATTACTCACAATTCATTGGAAAGTAGCAGTCAACATATCTGTTGAGTGCTGAGTGTGTTGAGTCAGCGCTGACAACAGCGCTACCTCAACGTTGAAAAAAGGAACGAATTTTAACGAATGTTGAGATCAGCGCTGAGTCAGCGTTGAAAATTGGAATGTCCCG